>NW_016816084.1:359149-372775 GCF_001698545.2 Rhinopithecus bieti
CTTTTTTTTTTTTTTTTTTTTGAGACGAAGTCTTACACTGTCACCCAGGCTGGAGTGCAGTGGCACGATCTCGGCTCACTGCAACCTCTGCCTCCCAGGCTCACGTAATTCTCCTGCCTCAGCCTCCCAAGCAGCTGGAATTACAGGCACACACCACCACACCTGGCTAATTTTTGTATTTTTAGTAGAGACGGGGTCACTATGTTGGCCAGCCTGGTCTTGAATGCCTGACCTCATGATCTGCCCACCTCAGCCTCCCAAAGTTTAAGCTAGGTGGGAGCTACATAGTTGTTATATAATTATTCCCTATATTTCTTCAGTATACAAAGTGATACTAATTTTACTTACAAACATTGATGCAACATTCTAAATAAAACATTAACAAATTAAATCCATGAGTATATAAAAAGAATAACATACTATGAAAAAGTGTTCATTATATCAATCAATATAATTCATAACATCAACTTGTAACTGTATTTGAAGAAAAATGACACCTCAGAGTTTATTCCAGTAATGTAAGGTTGAATCAACAGCAGGAAATCCGGTAACATAATTCATGGCACCAAAGAAAAGACAAATCCTATATGATTATATATTATAAATGTCATTTGATTACATTCAAAGGCTAAATAGACATAGAAAAACTAAATATATTATTTTAGAAAGCCATTTACTCCTCCAAAAGAGAAGTTTTATCTCCTTGAAGTCTGGGTATTTGGTAAAAAAAAATAAAAAAAGAAAGAAGTTTAAAAAATTATATATTTACCAAAAAAACAAGAGCCAACATTACACTAAAAACAAAATGTTAAAATCAAGAATAAATCAGAAACAACTTTATTGCCATTATTTTTTAATATGGTTTTAGAATTTTCAAGCTAAAGCACTGAGACCAGAGTTGAAATAATCAATTCATATAAGTAAGAAATAAAAAATAAGACCCTACATCCCCAACCAATTGAACAGATCCCCTCTTGGCCAAGGTCCGGACCCCAGGGAAAGCTTGGAAGCTGTGTTCCCAGCAGCCATGACAGTACGGGAGGCCATACAGCCTCATTATACAAACAACTGACCAAGAGATTACTGGATTCTCTTGACAGCCTGACGCCGCCCCGGAACATAATGGTCAACCACCACCAGGAGGCACCAACCACGGATAAGACCTGCCTAGATTTAGATCTCACAGCCAGATCTCATGGCCCTCAGCCAGCTGACTGCACATGCTTTTTGTAACTGGGATTGCTGTGAAGTGCTATGGAAATAAAAATTTCTGAAAATAATAGAGAAATTTAAGAAACAGGGGAATAATGAAAGAGATATTTGCTTTTCCAGATATTAAAATTTATTTCAACTACAGAAGTGTATGCTTAAATATGGTTAAGATAATAAACTTTTTATGATTTTTTAGCACAATAGCACATATATCTCTTAGCGATTGTGTTAGCCAATTTGAGTGTTGATTTAAAGATCTGCTCTCTCATCTAGGAGATTTTCAGAGTACATGATACAAAGCCAGTATGGTAGCTTTGTGACATCCTGATGGGAGTACAGGACAAAAGGCATCTCCCTCAGCTATCTGTCCCCACTTTAAAAGAAATCTGTAAAAGTCCCACCCAACAATTCTATTTGCATTTCACTGACTAGATCTGAGTCACTTGGCCATAACTATTTGAAAGCAAGGAAAGAAAATATAATTTTCTATTATAGCTGGGCTCACTGCTACCCCAGGGAAAATTAGGGTTCTGTTAGTAAGGAAGAAAAGAATACAAGACATTGGGTAGGCAGCTTGAAGTCTGCCATTCTACTGTAATAAATATAGCACAGTACTAGCATAGCAACAGAGAAATAGCTGGGCAGAACAGAGTAGCAGTCTTGAAATAGATACAAGTATATATGAGAATCAAATTAGATATTATATGTCAGCTTAGAGGAGAAAGATGTTTTGTTTAATACATAAATGTTGCTGGCATAATTAGCCTCTCTGGAGGAAAACAGTTAAACACCCGTTTTACATAACATATAAAAATAAATTACTAATAGATTTGTAATTTAAAGCCAAAAATGAACAGGAAGAAAATGTAGAAAATAAATAATTTTAGAGTGGGAAATGTTTCCTAAGGAGAAAAGCAAATGTAAGCATTACACAGTTTGAATCCATGAAAATGGAACATCTACATGGCAAAAGAGCCGATAGACAAACTCTAAAGATGATCAATAGATTTGAAAAAAAAAAACATAGCACATGTGAGAAACACAGGTTAGTATTTCTAAAATATCCAAAGCTCCTGCAAAATTATAAGAAAATCACAAACAACAACATATAAAAATAAGCAAGGGATTAAAAACAGACAATTCATGTAAGAAGAAATTCAAATGGCCAATAAATACATGTAAAAGGAAATATCAACTGAAAACTAGATGTCAGGGAGATGAAAAGTAAATAAATGAGATGTATTTTCTACCCTGCAGATTCGTCTTGATTATCAAGTATGCAAAATCATTTCGTGTTGGTGAGGCAGTAGACATTCTCAATATAGCTCATGGGGCTAAAGTGCTATGTCTGTTCTTTATGGGAAGCAATATAGAAAAATCTATTAAAATTATACATACATATACTCTTCAAGCAAGCATGCTCACTTTTGAAAACCTCTAACACTTAAAACATCAGTATAGAGGAATATGTTAGAAGATAACACATAGAAATTCCAAGGTTGCTCATAGTGGCAAAAACTGAAAACAATGTGAATGTTAACAGGCACATTGTTAAATAAATGTCATTACCTCCATATTATAAATTATCTTGCAACAACTAAAAAGTGCGTGAGATTGAAAAAAAAATGTCAGATTTCAGAGTTAGATATAAAAACTATTCCCATTATGGTTTTAAAAAAAGGAAGAAAATTCATCCCGCAATTGTATACGTGTTTGGTGTGTTTGTTCAGACATGATGAATGATGGGGAAGGACACAAATCATATTGTTTACAGTAAAGATTTCAAAGGAGTGGAGCTACAGGAAGGATACAGCGCAGAAAAGTTGATATTTTGTGTATTCATCTTTGAATTCTTTTTACTTTCTTCAATGGACATATATTACTTTGGGGATTTAAAAATTAATTGTGGTTTGACTGCCCATGTTACCAAAGCAATGAAGTTTGGTCAAATTATAATTTTAGTTTTTCCTACAGAAAGAGCTAAATAGATTTTTTTCACCCAACATTTGTACCCTAAAATTGGTTTTATAGGTTGAATTATGTTCCTCCAAAATATATGTTGAAGTCCTAACCCCGGTACCTCAGCATGAGTCTTTATTTGGAAATTGGGTCATTTCAAGCATAATTAAGATGAGGTCATATTGGAGAAGCGTGGGCCCCAATCCAATAACACTAGTGTCGCTATCGGAAGATAGCCATGTAAAGAAAGAAAAACTGAAAGAATGGCATGTGGAGATGGAGGCAGAGACTGGAATGATGTCAACTGGTGTTCCTACAAGTCAAGGAACACCAAGGATTTCTAGCCATCACCAGAAGCCATGGAACAGAGATTCTCCCTCTTAGAACCCTCAGGAAAAATCAACCCTGCTGACATGCTGATTTTGAATGTCCAGAATCCAGAATTGTGAAAGAATAAATTTCTGTTATTTAAAGCCACCTGGTTTGTGGTGCTGTTATGGTAGCCCTAAGAAATGAATACAATGTGTAAATCTTTATTTCTGCTTAACATTAACTACGAGCATGTTTCAATGCATACGAGAAGCATTATCAATGGATTTTCTTTACATTCAAAGAATATAAGTTGTTTCTAGAAACAAAGATTCTCGGTGGCTTGCTTTGAAAATTCTTATTAGAAACTCTATGTAAGACAGTTCTAACTTCATTTTTCAGCTCATATAAGAAAAAGAAAAGATCTTCAAGAAATGTATTCCCAAAACAATGATTCTATATGTTCAGCATTATATAATGTTATTATTTAAAATTATCTTAAAGATTATATTCTGGTTTAGCTTAACTGAATACAACTATTTAATGTGTACCCCTCTCTACTGCTAGGCACTGTTATTGAGGCTTAGGATATAAGAATAAACAAGATAGAGTCATTGATTTAAGATGCTAACAACCTAGTGGAGAACACAGTGCTATGGCAGGGATAAGAATAGTAGGAAATGGGAGAATGGCCACAGTAGAGAGTTGAAGTGAAAATTTTCAGGGAAGACTTTCCCTAAAGAAAGTAACATCTAGGCTGAAAAGAAAGAAAGAAAGAAAGAAAGAAAGAAAGAAAGAAAGAAAGAAAGAAAGAAAGAAAGAAAGAGAGAGAGAGAGAGAGAGAGAGAGAGAGAGAGAGGAAGGAAGGAAGGAAGGAAGGAAGGAAGGAAGGAAGGAAGGAGAGAGAGAGAGAGAGAAAGGAAGGAAGGAAGGAAGGAAGGAAGGAAGGAAGGAAGGAGAGAGAGAGAAAGGAAGGAAGGAAGGAAGGAAGGAAGGAAGGAAGGAAGGAAGGAAGGAAGGAAGAACAGAAAAGAAAAGAAAGAGAAAGAAAGAAGAAACAAGCAAGTGAACGGGGATCCATTGAAGGGAAGTGTATTCTGAATGCAGGGGTCAACATGTGCAACTACTAAATGATAAGTTAACTACTAGAGGTTACAGTGCATGGCCCGCTGCAGGAATGTCCTTTCACAGTGGTGAGAACACAGAGTGTGCTGGAAGACATAGTGAGTTAATTCTGAAAATTAATTGCAACTTTGTAAACTGTGTTAAAGATTTTAGACTTTGTCCTGAGGGTGGCAGAGGGGAAAAACCTGAGAAAAGTAATCCAGGCAAAAAATGTTTGTGCTGGAACTAGGAAGTAATAGTAAGGACAGAAAATACGGAGTAGATGAAAATAGGGTTGGAAAATAGAATTGGTTTGATAATTGAATGGAAGAGTGTGGAAAAGAGAAGGATGAAGGTCAGGTTTTTGGCTAGGGCATCAAGATGAATACCGAAACCACTTCCAGGAAAGATGTATAACGTGTGAGGGCTGGAGGATGAGGTCAGACAGCCCTGAAAAACAATCTAAGGAACATCTGGCAGAGAAGGAGACTTAAAAGATGTGAAGAAAAGAGGGCCAGGGAGATAAGAGGAAAATCAGGACGATATTGCACATTAAAACTGGAGACACAATGTTCCAGGAAAAAGCAAATGGTCCACAGTATAGATTGTTTTCAAAAGGTCACATTAAATAAGAATTGAGCATGTTTACTGGAGTATGCAAGAAAATGTTGGCTAGCACCCTAGCAAGAGCAGTTTTAATGGAGTAGTAGGAATAGAAATCAGATTGTTGTGGGTTGAATAGTGAAAAAGGAGGGGAAACCAAAAAACAGAAGCTTCAGTTTTAGCAAAGAGGAAGAGAGGCTAGGTGCTGATTGCAAGAGGCTAAGTAAGTTTGTATGTTGCTGGTAAATCAAGTTTGGTGGCTCCCTTTACATGGGAGGAAACAAAGTCACAGAGAAATGATAGAGAATGTTTATCTCTAAAGAGGTATATCAGTTATCATGTTGCATTGAAATTTTAGTGCTTCCTTTATACTTTTTTGCATTTCATGTTATTGTATTTTTATAAATTTAAGGAGTACAGGTGCCATTTTGTTATGTGGATATATTACATAGGGTAAAGTCTGGGCTCTTAGTGTAACCATCGCCTGAATAATTCATATGGTACCTATTAAGTAATTTCTCATCTCTCATGCCCTTCCCACCCTTCCTGCCTTCGTGTCCAATGTGTATTATTCCACATTCTATGTTCATGTATACACATTATTTAGCTCCCACTAGTGAGAACATGTGGTATTTGACTTTCGTGGTCTGAGTTGTTTCACTTAATATAATGGCCTCCAGTTCCATGTATGTTGCTGCAAAAGACATGATTTTATTCTTTTTTATGATTGAATAGCATTCCATTGTTGACGTCTGCCACATTTTTAATTCAATCATCCATTGATAGCATTGATAGACACTCAAGTTGATTGCATATCTTTGCTATTATGAATAGTGCTGCAATAAGCATACAAGTACAGGTATCTTTCTGATATAATGGTTTCTTTTCCTTTAGGTAGATACCCAGTTGTGGGATTGCTGGATAGAATGCTAGTTCTATTTTTGGTTCTTTGAGAAACCCCCCTACTGTTTTCCATAGAGGTTGTACTAGTTTACATTCCCACCAACACTGTGTAAGCATTCTCTTTTCTCTGCATCCTTGCCCACATCTATTAATTTTTTGTTTTTTAAATAAGTGCTTCCTTTATGTTATAAAAATATTATTGTATGGACCAGTGAGTCAGTCAAGGTTATATATTAAGTATTTTTTTAAAGTATATCCTTTCCTTTCAAAGAATTTGAATTCCAAGGAAGGAAAAAAGGCAAAATGTTCCACACCCAATTTGGAGCAGGTCTCCAAATTGTATATGGAAGGTTATAAGATACTAAACAGTGCCTAAAATGAAATGAAGACTATCAGGTTCTATAAATGTCTGGTGTATGTTATCTGAAATCAAGTAGGAATAGTCTACAATTCAAAATAATAATAAAAACACATGCCAGGTGCAGTGGCTCACACCTGTAATTCCAGCACTTGAGAGGCCTAAGTAGGAGGATCTCTTGAGCCCAGGAGTGTGAGACCTGCCTGTGCAACATAGATCTCATCTCTACAAAAAAATTAAAAAGTTAGCTGAGCTTGGTGTGTGCCTATGGTCCCATATACTTAGAAGTCTGAGACAGGAGGACTGCTTGAGCCCAGGAGGTCAAGGCTGCAGTGAGCCTGGGTGACAGAGCAAGACCCTGTCTCAAAATAATAATAACAATAACAATAATAATAATAAACATGATAAGGTGTTTCCTGCCTTCAAAGGCTTTCAGGGGCAATCTCCTAAAGTACCAGCAGGTGGAGATGATATTACAAAAGAAGACGGCAATCACAACAGTGACTTGTCATCATCACCAACACATTGGAACCGATCAGTAATGGTGGTACCTCCTAAACATACCTCCAAGTATGCTCCAGGAAATGTGACCTTCCTCACTTTCTCTAAGGAAAGAGGTTTCCTTTTCTTTGAAATATGGGATACAGTGATTGAGTTGAGTGACGCAATTATTAACGTGTTTTGGTTTCCCTCATCTCAAATTTTGGAAATGTGGTTACATCATTTTTATAATTAATAATATATGTGTAAATTAAAAGAGGATACAAATGCAATCAGGTACCCCCCCTAACACACACTGTACTTCCAGAGATTAGCTTTAAAATAAAATATGATTTGGCTGGGCTTGGTGGCTCATGCCTATAATCCCAGCAATTTGGGAAGCTGAGGTGGGCAGATCACTTGAGGCCAGGAGTTCAAGACCAGCCTGGCCAACATAGTGAGACCCCATCTTTACTAAAAATACAAAAAATTAGCTGAGCATGGTGGTGCATGCCTGAAATCCCAGCTATTCAGGAGGCTGAGGCAGGAGAATTGCTTGAACCCAGAGGTGGATGTTGCAGTGAGCCAACATCGCGCCACTGTACTCCAGCCTGGGCGACAGAGCAAGACCCTGTCTCAAATCTCAAAAAAAAAAATATATATATATATATATATATATGTGTGTGTGTGTGTGTGTGTGTGTGTGTATTTAAGGTAAATTCTGGTGTTTCCAATCTTTGGGATTAGAATTGTTCACAGATGTATGGCATCTATAACAACAAACTTCTATAGGGATGTTTAGGAGGGATTTTTTTGTTTAATTTTGTTTTGTTACTTGTTTGTTGCCTTGCATAATAGTTCCTATATAATTTAGTGTTAAATATAATTGCACTTGGCTGTATAAGAGTTTGACAAGCTGATTTATAAACATAATTTTATTGGTTTGTTGATTGGTTGGATGGGTGGGTGTTTAGGGGCTTATAGATTGATATTTTCCTAAAATCAGTTTCTGGGTTTACAAGTAATATTTTGAATGTGCCAATTTTGTGTAACATTTTGAGGGAAGGATTTCTGGAACTACCCTAACTGAATGATAAATAGGCCTAGTAAATTATTGCCTGAAATTATTTTGTGTATGAAAAGGCAACTACCAGCAAAAGCATTCCAAAGAAAAAGGAAAAAAAAAAAAAAACTAAGACGTTTTAGTGAATATAAACATGTACACATACATTTTTTAAAATCAAATTTATTTTATGGATTAATTTTCCAGTATCCCCCTTTATTTTAAGGGCACGATAATCATCTCCTGTTTAATACTTCTAAACCTGATTTTCTTAAGAATTGGCTCTTTCTCATCTTATAGACCTCAGGCCTTCTCATTAGGAGCTTGTGCAGAAAATGTAATCCTAGGAAAAGTAAAAAGACAGAGGATTTCATTCAACCATTGGGGTCTATTAAGAAATAAGTTTTTAAACTAAATATTTTTTGTATAAGAAGAGCTATGCCAAGCGCTAAAAGGCACAGCAGTTGAAAACCTTGCTAACTTTGTCTCTTGACAGTCTTTCATAGCATTGCTTATCTGATACGGTGTCCAACATTAAAAGTTCTTTGACCATACACAGAGTATGGAATGTCCATATTCCAGGCAGTGGAGAAAAAAATTGCTTGTGCACCCTGCAAACTTCTCTATCCGAAATGGGAGCACAGACTAATATCTGAGCCAGCTGTTGTTCAGCCTTGCTTGATCAAACATAGCAATTACGTGAAATTGGGGTAATGAGGCTGCTGCCAGCCAACCGTGGCATATTTTATTACATCTAGTTTTCAAAGAAAGTAGAATTAATATATCAAAGCAAATGAGTGTTTGAACGTGGCTTTATTTTTTTCTTATTTAAGAAGTTATTTTGGTCTTTTAGTCTCCTGTGATCTTTATTCTGAGCTACTGTCTACATTATAAGCCCTGTCTCAGAAATTGTACCCACACTTTGTACAGGAGATACTGTTTCCTACTTTGAAGCCTCTATGAAAACAGCGAAGACCTGAGTAATGATAAGTTCTTGCTGACTCTCAGTGTCACACAGGTTAAAAACAAGTTATCTTCAAGCCTGTGATTTTACCATTTACATTTCACTTTTTGGCATCTGTCAATGAATGTTTTCTTTCCAAACCAGAGGGGTAAAAAAGCAAAATTCCTTTTAAAAGATAAATTACCCCTTGTATTCAGTCTCACCAAAACTACGATGTTTGGCTTCTATTTGTCACCTAAAGAAGTAATTCCCTGATATTTTCACCCTATCATTTAGCTGAAGCTTTCACACTTATGCACCGTATAGATAAAGCAATTTCCTACAGAATTCAGGCAAAAGATGTTTTCTTTTCCCTAAATTGCATCAGATGAGTGCTTTGGACTATGGGTTTTGAGGATATTACCACAAAATCATTTTCTAAACCATCTTATGTTCTGTTGAAATATACTTTAAATGTTATATTCTGTGGAAGCTTACAATCCCTTGAAGGGAGGTAACAATCAGAGCAGTCTAATTCTATATAATTTGATCAAGGGATTAACTACTTGTATCTTAAATTCTAGATAATTGAATGGAAAGGAAAACTTGCAACCATTTAGAAGTCAGCTGGTGGGGAAACCACTGATGGAGAAATTACAGAGTGAGGAGAGGTTTTCATGAGTAGAAACAGCTGCAATGCCTTTTTAACAGCAGAACTGAATAATGCCCGGAAAAGTTTCATGATATGCAATGTGAGGCATTATTTCTAACATTCTGAAATATATCCTGTGGTTTGACTATTTGTGCAGAACCACTAAATGAATGGAGCATTAGAAAGGAAAATATAAATTTTGATAGTAATTTCTAAAGCTTACAGGTTACATGTTGTTTGTCAGGGACTATTGTGATCATTTTACATATACATGTTTTAGTTCATTTAATTCCCACAATACTCTTTTATTTTTATTTATTTATTTATCTATTTGGTGGGGGGGGACGGAGTCTCGCTCTGTCACCCAGGCTGGATTGCAGTGAGGTGATATGGGCTCACTGCAACCTCCGCCTCCTGGGTTCAAGCAATTCTTCTGCCTCAGCCTCCCGAGGAGCCAGGACTACAGGCGTGAGCACCACCACTCCCAGCTAATTTTTGTATTTTTAATACAGACGAGGTTTCACCTTACTGGCCAGGCTGGTCTCGAATTTCTGACCTCGTGATCCACCCACCTCAGCCTCCCAAAGTGCTGGGATTACAGGCTTGAGCCACCGTGCCCGGTCCCACAATACTCTTATAAAATAATTTTATGCTCGGTTGCAGTGGCTCACACTTGTAGTCTCAGAACTTTGTGAGGCCGAGGTGGGCAGATTGCTTGAGCTCAGGAGTTCGAAACCAGCCTGGGCAACATGGCAAAATCCCATCTGTACTAAAAAACAAAAACTACCCAGGCATGGTGGTATGACCTTGTAATCCCAGCTACCAAGGAGGCTGAAGTGGGAAGATCACTGAAGCCTGGGAAGTTGAGTCTGCCGTGAGCCATGATAGCACCAGTGCGCTCCAGCCTAGGCGACAGTGAGACCCTGTCTCAAAAATAATAATAATAACAATTTCGATTGTTACCTCAATTTATTTCATTTTTTAAAATTTCATATATGATGTACACACAGAAAAATGAGTTTGGACAAGCACAAGATATAGAACAGAACAATTCATCATCCCCAAAAATAACTTCATGCCTCGTCCCTGAACCACCATCTCCAGCGATAACTGTCTTTCTAATTTCTATCACCAGACTTTAGTTTACTGTTAGAGAAGTACATGTAAATGAAATGATACAGTTTGAACTGTTTCATGTCTGGCTTATTTTGCCTGAATTGGTGTTTTGTTTTGTTTTGTTTTGCTTTTTGAGATGGAGTTTCACACTGTTGCCCAGACTGGAGTACAGTGGCGCAATCTCAGCTCATTGCAACCTCCATCTCCCGGGTTCAAGTGATTCTTCTGCCTCAGCCTCCCGAGTAGCTGGGACTACAGGCACATACCACCATGCCCGGCTAGTTTTTGTATTTTTTTGGTAGAGATGGGATTAATATTTTTAAGATTCACCAATGTTAGAGCATACATCAATAGTAAACTGTTTTATGAATATACCACAATTTATTTTCCCATTTTCCAAATTGAACATTTGTGTTATTTCCAGTTTTGAGCTATTATGAGCAAAACTGCTGCCAATACTCTGATACTAATCTTTTTTTGGACATATGATTTCATTTCTCTTGATCTAGGATTAGAATTATTATGCCATAGTTTAGGTGTTTATCTGGTACCATATCAAATTGTGAGACATTTTCCCCAAACAGTTGTATCATTTAACATTTCCATCAAGTATGTATGAGAATTCCAGTTGCTCCATATCTTCATCAATACTTGGTTTTGTGACCTTTTTTAAATTTATTCAATCTTAAGGGTTTGTTGTGGTATCTCATTTTTTCTTTGAATTTATATTTTCTTTATGATTAGTGATATTGATTATATTTTAATTTGCTTACTGACCATTGGTATTCTTTCATTGTTAAGAGTCTGTTAAGTTCTTTGTCTGTTTTTTATTGAGGCTGTTTGTGTTATTATTATTGAATGCTAAGGCTTATTTGTATATTGCAGACACAAGTCCTTTGTCAGAGATATGTAATGTGAATATTTTCTTTCTGTATGTGGTTCAGCTATTCATTACATTAGTGGAGTATTTGAATGAGCAGAAGTGTTTTATTTTGATGAGGCCAAATTTGTCTCCTTTTTTCTTTAAGGGTGAATATTTTCAGTGTTTTGCATCCAAAAATTTTTCTTACACTGAGGTAATGAAGATATACTCCCATGTTATGTTTTATTTTAGAAACTTCATAGATTGAACTTTTATGTCTTGTTTATTATCCAACTCAATTGATGTTTTATAATGTATGGTTTCAGGTAGCTGTCAGAGTTCTTTTTTTGCATATTGATATTCAGTTCTAGCATCATTTAGGGAAAAAAGGGTTTTCATCCATTAAATTGCTTTCATACCTTTGTCAAAAATTTACTGGAAATTTAACTGTGGTGTGAGTCTATTTAGGGGTTTTCCATTCTCTTGCATTTGTCTATCTTTATTCTGTGTTAATTCTATTTTTCTTTCAGAACTTTAGAGTCTAGTTTCGTTTTCATCTGGCTTGCATTATTTCTGATGAGAAGTAGAGATTGTTCTTACTGTTGTTCTCCACCAGGTATCTTTTGTCTAACTTTTACTTATTTATTTATATATTAGATTCAGAGAGTACATGTGCAGGTTTGTTACATGGATATTTCACATAATGCTGAGATTTGGGCTTCTACTGAAACTGTCACCCAAATAGTGAACATAGTACCCAATAGGTGGTTTTTCAAGCTTTACCTCCCTTCATACATCCTCCTTTTGGAGTCCCTAGTATCTATTGCTTCCATCTTTATTTCAATATGTAGCCATTGTCTAGCTCTCACTTACAAGTGAGAATCTGTGATGTTTGAATTTCTGTTTGTATTAATTCACTTAGGATAATGGCCTCCAGCTGCATCCACGTTGCTGCAGGAGACTTTATTTCATACTTTTTTGTGGCTGCATAGTATTCCATGGTGTCTATATGCCACATTTTCTTTACCCAATCCACCACAGATGGGCACCTGGGTTGATTCCATGTCTTTGCTATTGTGAATAGTGATGCAATGTTGGAGTGCAGGTGTCTCTTTGATAGAACAATTTATTTTCCTTTGGGTAGATACCCAGTAATGGGATTGCTGGGCCAAATCATAGTGCTATTTTTAGTCCTTTGAGAGATCTCCAAACTGCTTTGCATAGGGGCTGAACTAATTGCCACCAACTGTGTATAAGCATTCCCTTCACCACTCATCCTCATCAGTATCTGTTATTTCTTGACTTTTTTTAAAAAAATAGCCATATTATTAAAGATATTACATCATAGACTGCCATGAGACAGTATCTCATTGTGGTTTTACTTTGCATTTCTCTGATGGTTACTGATGTTGGGTATTTTTTCATATGTTTGCTCACCACTTGTAAGTCTTCTTTGAGAAATGTTTGTTTGTGTCCTTTGCCCACTTTTTATTGTGTTTTTTGTTTTGTTTTGTTTTTCTCTTCTTGATTTAAGTTTCTTGTGTATTCTAGCTAGTAGTCTTTTGTCAGACGCATAGTTTGAAAATATTTTCTCCCATTCTGTAGGTTGTCTCTTTACTGATACTTTCTTTTGCTGTGCAGAAGTTCTTTAATTAGGCCCCAACTGTCAATTTTTGTTTTGTTACATTTGCTTTTGAGGTCCTAGTCAAAAATTATTTGCCTAGGCCAGTGTCCAAAAGAGTTTCTCCTAGGTTTTCTTCTAAGATTTTCATAGCTTGAGATTTTACATATAAGTCATGAATCCATCTTAATTTTTATGTATGGTGATATGCAAGAGTCAATTTAATTCTCTTTTGTAAAAATTTGTGGGTATATAGTAGATGAATGTATTTATGGGATACATGAGATATTTTGATACAGGTATGCAATGAGTAATAATTAAATCAGGATATGTGGAGTATCCATCACCTCAAGCATTTATCCTTTGTGTTAAAAACAATGCAATCAGGGGGGCGGAGCAAGATGGCCGAATAGGAACAGCTCCAGTCTCCAACTCCCAGCG
>NW_016816084.1:377067-381466 GCF_001698545.2 Rhinopithecus bieti
GGGAGTTATACCTGATATAAATGATGAATTGATGGGTGCTGACGAGTTGATAGGTGCAGCACACCAACATGGCACAAGTATACATATGTAACAAACCTGCACGTTATGCACATGTACCCTAGAACTTAAAGTATAATTAAAAAAATGCAATTGTAGTCGCTCTGTTATTTGAAAATGTACAATTAAATTGTGATTGACTGTAATCGCTCTATTGTACTTGCAAATGCTATGTCCTATCATTATTTCTGTTTTTGGCACCCATTAACTATCCTCACCTTGTCCACATCCCCCTACTACCATTCCCAACCTCTGGAAACCATTCTTCTACTCCCTCTAGCATTTCTTGTAAAACAAGTCTGGTGTTGCAAAATCCCTCAGCTTCTTTTGTTGAGAAAGTCTTTATTTCTCCTTTACGTTTGAGGGACATTTTTGACAGATGTTCTATTCTATGGTGTAAGGTTTTTTCTTTTAGCACTTTAAATACATCATGCCACTCTCTCTTGACCTGTAACGTTTCCGCTAGAAAGTCTGCTGCCACATGTATTGGAGCTCTATTGTATATTATTGTTTCTTTTATCTTGCTGATTTTAGGATCCTTTATACTCCTTTTGGAGTTTATTAGATCCCTTGAAGTCTCTTTTTGGGTTTAAATCTCCTTGGTGTTCTAATAACTTATTTTACTTGGGTATTAATGTCTTTATTTGGGTTTTAGAAGTTCTCTATTATTAATCCTTTGAATAAGCCTTCCACCTCTATCTCTTTACCTCCTCTTTAAAGCCAATAATTCTCAGATTTGACATTTTGAGGCTATTTTATAGATCCTATAGGCATCTTCATTCTTGTACACTGTTTTTTTCTTTCTTTTCTGACCATGTATTTTCAAAAAGCCTGTCTTCAAGCTCACTAATTATTCATTCTTCTTGATCAATTTTTCTATTACGAAACACTGATGCATTGTTCAGTGATATGGTTTGGCTTTGTGTCCCCACTCAAATCTCATCTTAAATTGTATTCCCATAATCCCCACATGTTGTGGGAGGGACCCAGTAGGAGGTCATTGAATCACGGAGGCGGCTTCCTCCATGCTGTTCTCATGATAGTGAGTGAGTTCTTATGAGATCTGATGGTTTTATAGGGGGCTTTTCCCTGTCTTTGCTCAACACCTCTCTCTCCTGCCACCATGTGAAGAAGGACATGTTTGCTTTGCTTTCCCTTTCACCATGATTATAAGTTTCCTGAGGCCTCTCAGCTATGTGAAACTGTGAGTCAATTAAACCTTTTTTCCTTTATAAATTCCTCAGTCTTGGGCGGTTCTTTATAGAGGCATGAGAATGGACTATTACATTTAGCATGCCTGTTGAACTTTTCAAACTCTGGAATTTCTGCTTAATTCTTTTTAATTATTTCAATTTCTTTGTTAAATTTATCTGATAGGATTCTTAATTCCTTCTCTCTGTTAGCTTGAATTTTTTTGAGTTTCCTCAAAACAGCTATTTTGAATTTTCAGTCTACCACTTATCTCTGTCTTTCCACAACTAGCCCCTGGTGCTTTATTTTGTTCACTTGGTAAGGTCATGTTTTCCTGGATGATCTTGTTGCTTGTGGATATGTGTTAGTGTCTGGGCATTAAACTATTAGGTAATTATTGTAGTCTCCAAATGTTTGAAAAGACTTGGGTGCTGTGATCTAAGCTATATGTGTTAAGGTGAGTCCCAAGACCAGTAGCACTGTGGTTCTTGCAGACACATAGAGGTACTGCCTTGATGGTCTTGAACAAGATCCAGAAGAATTCTCTGGATTACCAGGCAAGGACTCTTGTTCTCTCCTTCCTTTACTTCTCCCAAACAAATGAATTATCTCTTTTTCTGTGCTGAGCTGCCTGAAGCTGGGGAAGGGGTAATACATCCGCTCATGTGGCCACCACCACTGGGATTGTGCTGGGTCAGACTTGAAGCCAGTACAACACTGGGTCTCATCCAAGGCTCACTATATCCACTACCTGGCTACACCCTATATTCACTCAAGGCCCTGGGTTCCAGAATCGGCAGGTGCAAAGCCATCCAGGCCTGTGTCCTTCCCTTCAGGGTGGCAAGTTTTCCCATGCCTCGGACAGGTTCAGAAATGCTGTCCAGGAGCCAGGGCCTGGAATCAGAAACCTTAGAACTACCTGGTGCTCTCTTCTACTGTGGCTAAGCTGGCACCAAACCACAAGACAACGTTTTGCCTAGTCTTCCTTCCTATTTCTCCAGGCAGAGGAGTCTTTCCCTATATCCACCACCACCATGGGCCCATGAGGGGCACTGCCATGGTACCACCAATGTTTGCTTAAGGCCCACAGGTGCTTCAGTCAGCTTGGGGTAAATGTTGCCAGGCCTGAAACTCGCCCTTCATGGCAGTAGGCTTTCCCTCTGGCCAAGGGTAGATCTAGAAATGTCAACCAAGAGTCAAAGTCTGACAGTGAGGACCCCAAAAGCTCACCTAGTGTTCTTCCTCACTGTGGTCAAGCTGGTGCCTAAGCTACAAGAGAAAGTTCCTTTATTCTTCCTTCTCTTTTTCTGAAGCAGAAGGAGTCTCTCCTCATAGCCACCACAGCTGTGAATACACTGGGTCACACTTACAGCTAGCATGTCTGAGGCCCACAGCACATACCACCTTGTTACTGCTGCTGATTATTCAAGGTCCAAGAGCTCTTTCATAAGAAAGTGATGAATCCTGCCAGGACTGGGTACTTCCTTTCAAGGCAACAGGTTCCCTTCTGGCCCAGGATATGTCTAGAAATGTCATCCAGGTAGCTAGGGCCTAGCTAGAATGGAGGGCCTCATGACTCTGCCTTGTGTCCTATCTTACTGTAGCTAAGCTGGCATCCAAGATGCAAGACAAAGTCCTCTTTATTCGCCTCTCTCCTCAAGAAGAAAGAAGGGTTATCTTTTGGAGTTGTGAGCTGTGATCCCTGGGGTTTGGCAAAAGATGACATAAGCATTCCCTTAGCCAACCTGTCTGTTGTCTTACTAGATCTTGTGCCCCCTAAGTCCAACGGCTCCTAGTCCAGCACAGCACTAGGACTTGCCTAAGAGTCGCAGTCCTTGTAGCGGCTCCTAGTCCAGCACAGCACTAGGACTTGCCTAAGAGTCGCAGTCCTTGTAGCACAGACTGCCTTTCAAATTGACCTAGGACCGCAGAGCACTTTAACCCATGATGGTGGGGCTTGCTGAAACTCAAGTTGCAACCACTGGAATGGGCAATTTGGCTAGGTTGTTCTAAATACTCCTTCCATAGTCACCAGCTGATTTCTGCCTGGTGCTGGCAGCACTTAGTTCCAATGTAAAGTCCCACAGTCACTGCACTCTCTCTCTCTCCCAAGCTCACAGTCTCTCTCCATGCAATGTAGCCAGTGCCAGGGGATAGGGGAGAAGTGGTGTTGGCAGTCCAAGACTATAATTCCTACCCTCTTCAGTGCCTGTTTCAGTGATATGAAGTTGAAACCAGGTACTGTGATCACTCATCCAATTTTTGGTTCTTATGAGTGTGCTTTTTTGTGCAGATAGTTATTAAATTTGTTGTTCCTGTGGGGAGGATGATCAGTGAAGGCTTCTGTTCAGCCATCTTGCTCCACCTTCTTTCCTTTCTTTGTCCTTTTTAACTGTTGCTTATTTAAAGCCTATTCTATGTGATATAAGAATAGTAACCCCTGCTCTTTTTTGTTTTCTGTTTGCATAATAGATGTTTCTTTATCCATGTACTTTGAGCCTATGGGTGTTATTACATGTGAGATATAGGTCTCTTGAAGACAGCCGAAGGGCAGGTCTTGTTTTTTGTCCTATTTGCCACTCTATACTTTTTTTAAGTGGAGCATTTAGGCCATTTATGTTCAAGGTAAATATTGATATGTGAAGTTTTGTTTTTGTCATAGTGTTGTTAGCTAGTTGTTTTGCAGTGCGGTTGCCTTATAGGGTCTGAAAGCTTTGTGCTTATGTGTGCTTTGTGGTAGCAAGTATCATTCTTTTGCTTTAATGTTTAGAACTTCTTTAATCATTTCGTGTAGGGCTTGTCTTGTGCTGATGAATACTTTTACCATTTGTTTGGGAGACTTTATTTCTCCTTTGTTTATGAAGCTCAGTTTGGCAGGATATAAAATTCTTGACTGACATTTTTTTCTTTATGAAAGCTAAAAGTAGGTCACCAATCACTTCTAGCTTGTAGCTTCTAGCTTGTGAGGTTTCTGCTGAGAAGTCTGCTGTTAATCTACAGAGATCCCTTTTATAGGTAATTTGGCCCTTTTCTCTAGCTGCCTTTAAGATTATTTTTCTTGCCGGGCGCGGTGGCTCAAGCCTGTAATCCCAGCACTTTGGGAGGCCGAGACGGGCGGATCATGAGGTCAGGAGATCGAGACCATCCTGGC
>NW_016816084.1:381699-395495 GCF_001698545.2 Rhinopithecus bieti
AAAAAAAAAAAAAAAAAAAGATTATTTTTCTTTTCTCATTTACCTCGGATTGTCTCATGACTATGTGTCTTGAAGATGATCATCTTGTATAATATCTTGTAGGAGTTCTCTGCATTTATTTTAGCTGCATATCAACCTCTAGCAAGATTGGGGGAGTTTTCCTGAATTATATCTTCAAATATATTTTCCAAGTTCCTTACTTTTTTTTCTTCTCTTTCAGCAATGCCAATAATTAATAGGTTTGGTTGCTTTACATAATCCTATATTTCTCAAAGGCTTTATTCACTTCTTTTAAATTGCTTTTTTTATTTTTGTCTTACTGGGTTAATTCAGAAGACTGCTCTTTAAACTCTGAAATTCTTCTGTTTGGTCTAATCCATTATTATGGCTTCTAATTGTATTTTAAATTTTTCTAGTGAAATTTTTAATTCCCAGTGTTTGTTTTTTCTTAACATAGCTATGTTGCATTTTATATCCTGGATTATTTCTCTGTTTTCTTTGTACTGGATTTTAATTTTAACTTTTCTCGGATTTTATTGAGTTTCTTTGCCACCCATATTCTGAATTCTATATCTGTCATTTCAGATATTTCAATCTGGCTAGCATACATTGCTAGGGAGCTAGTACAATGCTTTGGAAGGGACAAAACACTCTTGTTTTTTGTATTGCCAGAGTTCTTACACTGATTCCTTCTCATTTGAGGGAGTTGTTGTCTAACACCAAAACAGAGATGCTTCATACATTTTCCAGTATTATAGTTGTCTGTTGTGTGAAGGTAGTCTGATACCCACAATTTGGTCATATTTGGAATCAAAAGTTCTTTTATTTAGATTTTATAATTGAAGAAACTGAGCCAAAGAGAGATTTAGTAATTTACCAAAGCTCTTACAACTTGGCAAAGTCAGAATATAAATTGATTCAATCTGGCTCCAAAATGTGTGCTCTAATGGAAAGACTGACAATAGTGTTTTGGGATTCTTTTATATCACCTAAATTTTATGAAATTAAAATGAAAAAAAATTTCTTTAATATGGTAGGCCATGGATGGGTGAAGAATATGGGATTGTATAACCATGGCAATAGCTGCAATAACATCTATTAGTTCCTTCTCCAGATAAAAAGAAAAGGAAAAGATAACAACAAATAGTCGTTTTGTTTTTGTGATTTTGTGGCTTGCTCAGTTTATGCATTCTACTATGAGCACTAAACATCAGAGTCATTTCCATGGAAAACTAGAGAGATACCATGAGAAGCTGTATCAATTCACTCATTTGTATCCTTGCCACTTATTCTGTTCCCTAGTCCAAAAATAAATCATAGTGAAAGCAACTTCAGGCCATGTGTTGTCATTGTTGTCAGCCTCTTTAACTGGATCAGTCCTTTGTAGTCTTGTGTAATACATCTAGGCTCAAAATTACATCATTAAATTATTTTGTAATTTCTCCAAAAACTGCAAATTAACTAGAATTCTAGAACTTAGCCTTAGAGATACTTTCCATAATATTACTAGGCTTGGAAAAATTTCTAGTTTCACTGCTCGCAAAACCATTTAATTTTTTTTAATGAAATGTCACAGGTAAAATAGGACAAAGTTTCCCCATAATGGAAAATTTAGATTTTATTTCAGCATTACATTCTTAGACTCCATGAACTCAGATTTTTCTTGTTAAATTGCAGGTCCTTCCCTTGATTCATTATTTATAAATTAATATATATTTGAAGGAGATATTATATGTCCCAGAAGCTACTCTAAAGAAGCAGAAAAACACTTCCATATAATCTTCAAGATAGCACAAGATAATGCACATTGTATCAAACTTTTCTTAAAGAAAACAAAATAAATGACCTTGGTATAATCCAAACTATGAATATATGATATTCCTAGCCTTGATGGGAATAACTGTAGAAAAATCATAATTATAAACTGACAAAGAACAAAAATTGTATTACTTTGAACAATATGAGATTTATATTGCAGATAAGCTATTGTACTCACTTACTTTAATCATTAGTTTCATACAAAAAGAGGAGGTATGTAATACTCAAAAGTTAAATAGTGAAAACCCTTGGTCCAGGTCATAAACCTAATGAAAAAAATGGACTCACTCTTCAGGTGCAACACATTAAAGGTTTAAGTGTGACTAAATAAAAGAAACATGCCTTGAGGTATCTGCCTCCCCATAGCTCTCTTCTCTAGGAACTGCCTGTTAAAATTGCAGGCGCCTTCAGTCAAATTTGTGCCATGTGGTCTCAACACCACAGCTCACTGAATTAGGGGTATGTGTTGGACTGAAAGTATCCAAAGCTTTAACCAGCTGGTGATCAATCATATTGTCTATACTTAAACTAAGAGGCACAAGTTGTCGGGTGTGGAAATGATATATGTGATTGAATTAGATGTACATAGAGGCAACCTGAGGTAGTCATTTTTAGCCATACGTATGCCAACAACTAAGCAGGTGGTCTGTAGTCAGAAGCAGAAAGTGGAGCACGTACTTAGACACAAGCAAAAGCAAAAGACTAAAAGCTTCATAAAAGGTGGATGAGGAAGTCTTGGTCTCTAGTTTTCCAGTTCCTGATTTCACAAGCCTACTTGTATTTCACTTTTTATACACTTAAGGCTGCCTGTTGAATTCTTAAAATTAATCTCCCTTCACTGGAACTAGCTTGCATGGCTTCCTTGCAATAAATATTCCCTAAGATGCTTAAGCACCTAGTTCTGATTGTCCTTTAAAAAAATCAGTACAAACTGGCCTACATTTTAAAAGTTTCTTTGGAAGTGATTATCTCCAAAAGCAAAGAGGTAGCCCATCCACCTACCTAAGCAAGCTCCGTGGTCCCTTACAATATAAATGATCCAACATAATTGACCATGTGCAAGAAACAAGCAGCTATTTTACATTGCTTCACTGATTAAGAAATCAGGACAAAGAAACTGTGAATACCAAGTAGCTATTGGTGCTTGAGAATTGGCATAATCAAATCAAACTTAGCGAATTAAAATGGAGATGGATCTGTTATTTGGTTCTTGTTAGAGACATGTTAATTAACTGTTTCTTTCTATTAACCAACAGTTATATTAAAATGACAGTGGTTTTGCTCCTCTGTCTTTTATTCCTGTTGTAATAAGCATATAATCTTCTCTAACAGGAATGTCTATGTTTACTCTTGTGATCTCATTAGACCTAAATAATGTCAAATGTTAATGTACCAAAACAGAATTTGAAATAATTTATTTCCCCTACTTTATTGCATTTCCAAGAATTGGAAACAATCAGTGTAATTGGCTATTTGCACCAAAAACACCTTCCTTGAGAGTACTCCATCAGTTGATTCTAAATCTAATAATACTTTTTGTACACCATTGTTAAGTTTTCCAGGCATTGTCCTATGTAGCATCTCATGTTGTCTTCAGTGGGAGAAGGAGATAATCCTATCTCTATTTGCAAATGAGAAGATAAAGGCCAAGAAATTCCAGTGCACTATTTATCTGTGAGCTACAGCAACAAATTACCACAATATTGTGGTCTAAACAATATAAATTTATTTTACATTTCTGTAGGTCACAAGGCCAACCTGGTCTCACCAGGCTAAAAGCGAAGTGTTAGCTGGGCTGCATTTCTTTCTGAAAGATCAAAGGCAAAATCCATTGTCTTGCTCATCTAGGTTATTGGTAGAATTCAGGTCCTTTGAAGACTGAGATCCCCATTTTCTTGAGGACTGTCAGCTGAGGCCCATTCCTGTCTTCTGGAGGCCAGCCACATTCCTTGACTCATAGTCCCTTTCCTCCACCTTCAAAGCAAGCAATGAGAGACTTGTCCTTTCACATTTTGAATCCCTCCTCCTTCTTCTACTGTCTTATCTCTCTAACCAAGTTGGGAAGCATTCTCAGCCTTTAAGGGCCTACATTATTAAATTACATGCACCTGTATAATACAGGCTACTCTCTCCATCTCAAGGTCTGTAACTTAATCATGCCTCCAAAGTCCCTTTTGCCATGTAAGATAACACAGTCACAGGTTCTGAGTATTAGGGCATAAACATTTTTGGAGGTGCCATTATTATGCCTAATATATTCAGTGAAGGCTAATTTAGGTCTCAGAGGCTTCTTCTCAGGCACAAACTTTACAAGAATCTCCTTTTAACGTGATTTAAATAACAAAAATAATATTCTAATAATGTTATAATATTTTTTTAAAGTATCCTAAGGCCTTGGGAGTCAGAAAACATATCCTAAACACTTCTAAAAGCCTTCTGCCTACAAGATGGAAAATTTTTCAAAGTCATAAGCTAATTTGGTATCCAAAATAATAAGAGTGTTTAATTTCACTATACTGAGAAGTCTGAAAATACGTTTTTTAGTCTCTGCATTCTAAACACTACACCTATATTTTATTTTCCCCCACTACATCCCTAAATCAGAAAAGCTATCAAAATTATTTAGGTATTACATGTGCAGTTCCTTTAGTTTTCAAATAAACTCATGTTTTCAAAACTATCCTGTTTATGTGGAATTTTAGTGCCTCTTCTGGAATGGATACTATCTGGTGTGCATGCAAAAATCTTTACATATTGTGCCCACTCCCATATGTCTATCCACATATCCTTATGGAAGAGCCTTTATTTCTTTGACTCTAATCTTCCTAATCCTTCTTAACCTAATCTTGCTCCTTGCCCAGGCCTCTGACCAACCAGCTAAGTCATTTGCCACAGCAATGTGTGTTCTGCCTGAGGTTTCTTCTCTTACATCCAGAGCTGATGAGGTTCACTATCCAAAGTTCTGCCTTTTGGAGAGTTTCCCCCATACCACAGGCTTTCTGAGACATCTCTGAATGCAGCTATAGTTCAAAATCAGTCAATTTTATGTTTGCACCAACATAGCAAGTCAGCCAATCCATGAACCAAGTCCTGTTTATGTTTTCTTTTAACACTTCTGTCCACTGGATGGATGGAATGCCCATTAAAGTCATCTGTTCCAAGCTAAGGTATAAGTATCTGAACAACTTACATAATAGGGGAGTGTGCACTACCTCTTTGGGCAGTTTGACTATGCCTCTGGCCTTGCTCAAAACTCTCAAAAGTATTATTTTCCTCTTACAATGGATCCTACCATCTTACTTACAGTAGATTGCTGCTGGGCCCTCCTAACTTTGTGAATGAGAGGATTTGATAATCTCCCAACTCATGATGGGTAACTCTGGCTATATGGTCACTTCATGTTCCATGCTTAGACGCTCAGTCTCTCCAAAGTCCCAGGGGCATCCTAAGAGTGTTTTATAAATGGTGTACAGCTCTTTGCAGAAGACTGAACAGCCTGTTTCAGAATTCTAGGGTTCTGCTCTGCCACTCTTGAATTGGGACTTTTCTACGGTCGTCTTTTTCTACCACAGTTATCTCTGATACCATGGTTTATATGACCTAAATAGCAGACATGTTTATACTGTGTTTTTGATGTGCTACACAGTCTTTTCTTGCTCCATATCCCACTCAAAACTAGTAGAAGTTCCCCTCACCTGATAAATGGCCATAGCAGTATTCCCAAGTGCTACCTCAAAAGCAACAAAAAGGAATGCCAAGTATTTTGCTTCTCTCTTAATGGTAGGAGGTACAGGATACAGCATCATATCCTTTGCTTTGGAGAGAATGTCTCAGCATGCTTCAGCTTTCGCACCCCTAACCTCTTCACCAATGTGGCAGCCCTCTGAATTTTTGTCATATTTATCTCTCACCTTCTGGTGTACATGGGTTTAATAAGGTATTCTAAAGGCTATGAGCTTCTTGCTCTTCAGGTCTATTAAACACATTGCCATAGATATATTGGATGAAAGTAATGTTCAGAGGAATGTCCAGCCTAGCAAGTTCCATTTAGATTATGTTGTGCAGCAGGTGGAAGAGTTAACATTGACCTGGAGACAGACTGTGATGGGCACTTTTGACTATTCAATGTGAAGGTGAATCATTTATTCTTCCTTGGTGGTATGGAAAGAATCCATTCACAAGATTGATAGCTGCAAACTATGTCATAGAGACTTCTTTTAAGGCTAGTACTTGGTTAAGTGCCTGGTAATCCACTTTGATATGTCACAATTCATCAAGTTATTGCAAGTTTGATACTAGTAAATTAAATGAAAATATGATTGAGACCACCATCTCTGCATTACTTTGGTCTTTGAATATGGCACTAATCTTTGTCATTTTCCTTGGGATGCATTATAATTTGACTTACTATATTGGCAGAGATAGGGAGGGAACAACTTCAAGGATTCTGCTTGGCTTTTCCTGCTAAAATAACTGGATTTACAGGTCAAAGAACAAATATGAGTGATCCATTATGAATATATACTTAGGAACTAAAGAAATTGCCACCCAGTGGATCACCATGGCCCTAATGGATCCACCATGAGATGAATGTGGGATAGAACTCCATTTATTACTAGAATTGATATGTCCTTATTCTAATGGGGTCAATGATTGTGGTCTGAGCTCCCTGGTGTCAATGTCAATTCAAATCCTGTAGCCAGTAGCCCTCAACAGGTGTGAGTATTCTCTTTTCCCTAGTTTATTTTTAACCTAGTAAATGGCTACAAGTGTCTTTGGGGAAAGGAATGGGGCAATCAAATGCATACATTACTGTATATATTTGCCATAGTGTTGGAGGGTCCTTCCTTGTGGGGACCCAGACCTCCTTTAGTTAATGAATTCTGAGTACAGGAATTGTTTCAGATGTAGAAACTGCTAAGGCATTCTGACTTTTCACTGGAAAGCTGACCTTAGCCCTCTGCTTATCTAGTTTTGATTTTTTTTTTTCTGGAGATATATATGGTCTCAAATAAAGTTTAACTTTGACCTGACCCCTGTGGCTATGGAGGCTCTAGACCAGTGCTGCCCAATAGAAATACAGTGTGAGCCACATATGTACAAATAAATAGGTAAATTATTTTTATATACTTTAACCCAAAATATACAAAATATTATCATTTTACATGTAATCAATATAACAAATTATTCATAAACATTTTGCATTCTTTACTTCTTAGTAAATCTTCAAAATCACTATGTATTTTACAGTTCTGACATATCTCAGTTCAGACTAGCCAGGTTCCAAAGTCTAAGTAGCCACATGTGGTTAGCTCTCTATTGGACATTACTGTTGCAGACTGTAAGTTGCATCACATAATGTCCCATTTTAATTCAAGTGGATTGAAAGAGCAAATTTGGACTTTAGTACCTTCATATCAATCAGTCAGTGACCACCCCAGGGAAGGAAAGTGGGTGTGAAACTTCCTAGACATCTCTGGGAGAGGCACCTCTCACCAGTCAATGGTAATTATCTGAAGAAGGTCACAGCTATAAGCCATTATCCAAGCATTTTCAGTTTTTAGGGAATGGGTGCAGCGGCTGGAAAAGGAGACCTGGGTGGTAATCCTACAGTGTTCATTATAGCGTACCTGAGTTAGCTAAAATAATTTTTGTAACTTGCATCCAGAAACCTTACCATGTAACAGAATACCTAAAGTGTGGTTTTATCTCATGTCCTCATTTTTAAGAAGCCTTTGTAATGTGAGCTATTCCCCAGATCTTCAAGTGCTGGGCTATTCTACTAAATGGTGAAGAAGAAAACAAAATGATCCTAATTTATCCAAATGAATAAGTCTGCCAAGTGCAAACAAAGCCTTAAGTTAAAGTTGGGGCTCTAAAAACCTGATCCCAGCATCAGTAGCATCTTGGAACTTGTAGAAAACATAGATTTGGAAACTCTGGGGGTACATCCCAGCAATCCCTATTGCAAGCAGCCCTCCAAGTGATTGTGTAGTCTGAAAAGTACTGAGTGAAATGCATGTCTCTCTGGGAATGCAGCCTCAACCCCAGCACGGCAAAGGCTTTGACACATGTAAAGAAGGCAGACTAGCTTCCTACATTGATACCCCTAATACTGTGTGCACTTTCCATGAGAGACATAGGAGGGGGAAAAGGCCTTCATATTTGATACATTAATTAAAATAGAGCAACTTACCACTCTGTATGGTAGATTGCTTGAAACCAGTGTTCTGTTTTTCAGAGTGTATGGAACAGAAAATTATTTTGAATTTTGACCTGATGTATTTCTGTGGAAAAGTGCAGACCAGTATGACACCTGCTGGTGCAACAGGCCTAACACAATGTGACAGAGAAACAGAAAAGACAGCCAAAGAGCTATGCCTAACCCCTCTGCCAAGCTGCCCTAGATTTGCTCAAATTCATGGCCAGGTAGATCTGGGGAGGTGACAAAGTGCTGATTTGTTTTTCTACCTAGGAATGCAAGTCTCCCAGCCAAGTCTTAAAGAACAAGCTAATGATCAAGAGATAAAATAAGTTCAATCAGAGGCCAAACATAGAAAAGTCATCAAAACAGAGCCAAAGGGCCCAAAGTACATTGAGAATTGTCCTTAACATCAAATAAAGAACATTTCAGTTAGCTGAGATTTTTAGTCACTTAAGGATTAATCATTGAAGCATTATTTGTTTATAACACATAGGGCAGAATTATGACAGAGTGTTTAAATATTGAGTTTAATTAGCATAATGCCAATTCCTTTGTTCACAGTTCCCATCCGTTACTATTTTGTTCTGATTCCAGCACATCATGAAACTCTGCAAAAGTTGTTGCAAATATTTGCAGATATATCTACTCTAAATATTTACAAAAATATTACATAGACAATAAAATGTTAAAATACACTTTTCCATGTATAATAGCTTTGTTAACTATCCTGATGACCCTATTCAGTATTGTAGTTCATTAAACACTGACAAATAAAGGTTGCCACATAACCAATCTCTAAAGAACTAAAATATACAAAAATGTTCAACATTTAAAAGCCATAATGAAGATAGATATGTGTGTGAGAGACAGCATTTTAGGTACTGGCTATATTTCTGAATTATAATCATGACCATTTCCTGGGATTGCATTGTTTTTCATGTGTGATGATACCATTAGCAGGGGCTACATAAAGATCTATCTGAATCTCATTACCTCCATCTGCCAGTTGCACAGCCCTAAGCAAGCCATTTCACTTCTTTGTGACTCAGTTTCCTCCTTTGTGAAATAAGATGAAGATAATGTCCTATTGGGAAATAGACTTACAATGGACAGAAAGGGAAATGGATCCTGGGATGGCAAAATTGAGATGACCACTTCAATAATACCTGCCTTCAAATATTCGAATGTTTGACAAATGAAAAATAAACCCCATTTACTTTGTGAAATCTCACACAAAATAACAATAATTAGTGTACAGAAGTTACTGGGAAGCATATTCGTAATAAACACAATAAATAACTATATAATTATTACAGTCATCGACAATGAACAGACTGCACCAAAAAGTGAGGATGTCTTATCACAGTTTCCAAGGTTAGATGAATACTTGCCAGTGATATAATACAGGTGATTTTCTGAGCTGGGCAGAAAGGAGGAGCAGATGAAATCTAAGGTCCTTTCCAATTCAAAATGTATGGTACATTCTGTAAATATTCTAGCTGAAAATTATGTGTTGTTGCTATTGCTGTTTTTTAAGTAACTTTTAAAGATATGTTAGTATTTCTGAAAGGCCTCTGTCAGGCTTATAAGGAAACTGGATATGAAATTCTGACCAGCTTATCGGTTGCTATGGCAACCAGAGAGCGGGGCATAGCAGAACAGATTGGCTAGTGATTAGAGAGTTGTTAAAGAGCAATTACTGAAATGAGGAAAAAGTTGATAGTATGCAATAACAATATCAGAGCAGTGAGGCTGACCCATCATGTTAAGATAAAAAAAAAAAAAACCAGGATTGGGTATACAGCCACAAAATATGACAGAAATTTTAAATATAAATGCTTACCTAAACAAAGGGAACAAAAATATAAAGCATGATAAATAAGTACTGGTGCAAGATTATGGTTAGAAGTTATTAAAGGAAGTTGTTCTGAATCAGTAAGTATGATTTTTTTAACACAATGATTCACGAACAGCATTTATTTCCTGTTAAATGAATATTTAAATGAGTTCAGTGTGACTTCAGGAGCTATTTGGAAATACAAGTATGGATGCTTGGATGATGCAGCATAAATGGATATTGAAACCCTCTCATCTGCACAAACTCCCCATCCAATTTGAGTCAAAAACATACTGACCAAGATAAAATTCAACTAAATCTAAGCAATCATCTAAATGTGTCAACAGTCATCTGGATGAGAGAAAAAACTATTTCGATTTAATGGAAACAGATATTAAACTTATTTCAACATAATTATTAACAAATTCTCCTCAAATAAACCTTTATCCATATACTTAACTATTTTCTAAATACAAAATAATGAATTGATCTAGATTTGAAGCTATTTCATGGCTGGGCAGAGAAATTTCTGAACTTTCTAAAACTGTATACAAAATTGATGTCTATTTGCTTTTGCTTAGGGAAGATGGCCCATAGTTCCCTTCAGATTTTTTTAAAGAAACTGTGACCCATTAAGAGCACTAAGTGATGGGATCTGAAGCTGATCCCATTCACTTCAGAAATTTATACCCTGAATCTTGGGCTAACTTCAATATTTCTGTACAACTTATGAGAGAAGGAAACCATACTTCAAACTAGCTGCTAAAATGAGGTCCAGAAGTGATGCACGGGTTATAAGAAGGAGTTTTTACACACTTGCAGCTGGCACAGACTGATTAGAGTAGCCTTCCCTCTTACACTGAGCTCAAAGGAGAAGCTTTGTCACTGGACCACCACTTACCATTAGGGGCCACTTCAAGTATTGTAGTTTGAAAGCATATTCCTAAACATACTCAGGAAGACATAAGAGGAAGGTAGATGTATTTCCATTACACAAATTAATAAAAATAATGTGGGAATGTACCTCTGAATTAGCCTATTAGAGTTCAGAAGAGCAGATAGATAGACAAAGGTAAATAGAGGCAGAATTATCTAAATATTGGAAATGAAAAACCACAAAAATTTTAGATTTATGGAATTTGGCTAAGTTCTCTGAAGCTAGAGTTATCTTCTTTTCAAATTACATCAATGCTTCTAGTTAAGAAAACAGCTGGGAATGAAAATGTTGTGTCTGTAAGCAAGATATTAGAAGTGTCACAGGAAAAAATGTTTCTGATGCATATGAATACTGAGCACATATGCTTCTGCAAATGAGTTATCTGTTTCTGCTCAGCAATGCAGGTGCCTTTTCAAAAGACCTGTGGACAAACATTTCCTTTATGCCATGTGATTACCTCCACCAAAATATTTTCAAGTAAATTTTAGAATATGAATTGTCCTTATGCCTACAGCCATGACTGAACTTAATCCCATTCTAAATGTATGTTTATTGCTGAAATCCCAACCCCTATTACCCCACTAATAAGTTCTTTTCTTTGTCTCTGTCACTACTTTTTGTTCTCTTCCTGCTCCCCAAGTTCTAAAGCTCCTACATTCTGCAGCTGGCTGAAGACTCTCTGCCTCCCCCAAGGCACCAGCCAACTACTACCACTGCTAACTCTGGGTCTTCAGTTCCTAAAGAGAGTGAGGCTGCCTTTTCTTTCTCTTGCCACTCTGAGACTACCCTACTTCCTCCTAGGCCAGACTTTCTAAGTATATTGAAAGTCTGTCTGTCCCCACTGCAAACACCTCTGTAGTTATTCAATTAACGTTTAACATTGCATTCTCTAGACTATTACTAACTGTTTTCATCTTTTATTATTATTTCCTTCAATTTTTGCCAAAACATTCATCCTAAAATGTTAAAGACTGAACCAGCTGAAGCTGATCAACAAAAACATTATGATAGAGTGTTTTCATGTCCTTAAATCTGTACACCATTGCTGATGTGTTTGATTTAGTAATAAAATACTGAAATGTTTAGAATTGCCCAAGGCCATTAGTCCCTTTATGCCACCAATTTTCCCATCTTTTAGCTGAGTATTTTATTCATTTTGTCTTCCTACTTATGTTTTAGATCTACTCTATTTCATGACTCAGAGTCCAGATATGCCATGAAAATAATTCTTGATATTATATTGGTCTTAGTTTTAGAAGGTAATGTGAAATAACCCTTTTTCTTATTTCTTCTCTTGGTGAAGTTTCTTTTTTTAGTAGAGAAAAGGATGTAGGCTTTAAATGAGGTTGTAGACAGATACTATATTAAATAAGGAGTCTTTCCTGTAGAAGTTTACCTTCTCAAAGTGCCTTTATCTTTTATCTTAAGTACAAATAATTTTTCTGAGTTTGGTGTTACTCATGAGCCTGATTACTATTCATAACAGATTGTATTTTCCAAAGATGGTCATAAAAATATCTCACCTCACATGCTTTTATGCAACGTGACCTTGACATTCCTTCATCATTGCACATCAAAATGTGTAAATATATATATACACACATATATATACACACACATATATATATGTATATATATATACACACATATATATACACACACACATATATATGTGTATATATATATATACACCCAACACAGGAGGTCCCACGTTCATAAAGCAAATTTTTAGAGACCTATGAAGAGACTTAAACTTTCACACAAAAATAGTAGGAGACTCTAATACCCCATTGAGAGTATCAGAGAGATCATCGAGGCAGAAAATGAACAAAGTTATTAGGGAACTGAGCTCAACACTTGACCAAATGGACTTGATAAACATCTCCAGAGCTCTCCACCCCCAAACAACAGAATATACATTTTTCTCATTGCCACATGACACATACTCCAAAATCGACCACACAATCAGACATAAAACATTCCTCAGTAAATTCATGAAAATTGAAATTATACCAACCACACTCTCAGACCACAGTGCACTAAAGATGGAATTCAATACAAAGAAAATCACTCAAAACCATACATTTACGTGGTAATTAACCTGCTCCTGAATGACTTTTGGGCAAATAATCAAATTAAGGCAGAAATCACAAAGTCACTTGAAACTTCTTGAATTTGAAAATGAGAACAGAGATACAACATACCAGAATCTCTGGAACACAGCTAAGGCAGTGCTAACAGGGAAATTTATAGCACTAAACACCCACATAAGAAAGTTAGAAAGATTAACAACCTTTCTATTAACAACATCACAACTAGAACTACATCACAACTAGAAGTAGATAAACAAGAGCAAACCAACCCAAAAGCTAGTAGAAGACAAGAAATAACCTAAACCAGAGCTGAACTGAAGGAAATTGAGATGCCAAAAATCATTCCAAAAATCAACAAAGACAAGAATTGGTTCTTTGAAAAAAAAATAATAAGGTAAATAGACGACAGCTAGACTAATAAAGAAGACAAGAGAGAAGATCCAAGTAAGCACAATTAGGAAGGACAAAGGGGACATTACCACTGACCCCACAGAAATACAAATAACCATCAGAGACTACTATGAACACCTCTATGCACACAAACTAGAAATCCAGAAGAAATAGATACATTTCTGGACACATATATCCTCCCAAGAGTGAATCAAGAAGAAACTGAATCCATGAACAGTCTAATAATAAGCTCTGAAGTTGAATCAGTAATAAATAGCCTACCAACAACAACAACAAAAATCCCTTGACCAGCCAGATTCATAGCTGAATTCTAGCAGATGAACAAAGAAGAGCTAGCACCATTCCTACTAAAACTGTTCCAAAATTGACAAGGAGGAACTCCTCCCCAACTCATTCTATGAGACCAGCATCATCCTGATACCAAAACCTGGCAGAGACACACATACACACACATACACACACACACACACACACACACACACAACACATAAATAT
>NW_016816084.1:395775-401359 GCF_001698545.2 Rhinopithecus bieti
CAACTTTAGGCCAATATCCTTGATGAACACAGATGCAAAAATCCTCAAGAAAGTATTAGCAAACTGAATCCAACAGCATACCGAAAAGCTAACAATCCACCACAATCGAGTAGGCTTTATCCCTGGGATGCAAGGTTGGTTTAACATATACAAATCAATAAATGTGACTCACCAAATAAACAAAACTAAAGACAGAAATCACATGATTATCTCAATAGATGCAGAAAAGGCTTTTAATAGAATTCAACATCCATTCATGTTAAAAACCAGGGGTAGTCTCTTCCATTATCCCCTGATTTAGCTCTGGGGTAAAATATTGGAGTACATAATGCAATGTTGAGTCCAATACCTGGGTCAGTTTCCATGGCTGTCCTTGGAACTAATACTTGGAGCATGAAATGACAATAAGGTGCAACATGTAGACTAGCTCTGGATGGCATGTCTTCCAATAGGGTCTTCTGTTGTTTTCTGTATCAACAATTGATCACTGAAAAGAGAAAATAAAATGGTAAGGAGAAAGTTAGCTTTCCACCCAGTGGAAGTAACTAAAACCAGTGAAGTAACTAAAACCAGAAAGCATACAGAAGAGCAGGCTGAATCCACTTGATACAAAGTAATAAAAAGAAAACTGTTCTCAGCATCCCCACCTAATTGTACAAAAAACTTCTAAAATGAAATAAATGCACTGCCACTTCTGGTTTTTTAATAATGAATTTCCATTAGTTACCGAGGAAAGAAAAAGGACCTTTGCCTCTCCCTGAGCTGAACACTTATGGACAAAACATGAAACAGTTTCCTCCTCAACATGTTTAAAAGCTAAGCACATGTAGCCAAAAAGTGATAGGGCACAGAAGAGGCCAATACCAGCCAACAAAAGGCATGGGTTTTATTTGGTTTAATGAATGAAAACCATTGATGATGACCTCAAAAGAATTATTATTCTAGAGAAAAGACTGGATTATCTTTCTATTTTCTCTATAGAAAAGATATCACAACATTATTATATGTAGTGGCAACCAAAGAGTATGCAAACAGAGAAGGAAACTATTGTAAAGACTTTTAGGCAGTTACTTAATTTTAAAAAATCATTCTATTTTCCTCTGTGTTTTTTGATAGTTACAGTATTTGTCACCTTTTAAAAATCTGTGCTTTACTGTGGATTAGTTTATCATCCTAGATGAATGTTCTCTTTTATTTCTAAACATTACTTCCAAAAAGGTTATTCATTGAATAAGGATAATTTTATTTTTTTATTTTATTTTATTTTATTTTTTGAGACGGAGTCTCGCTCTGTCGCCCAGGCTGGAGTGCAGTGGCCGGATCTCAGCTCACTGCAAGCTCCGCCTCCTGGGTTTACGCCATTCTCCTGCCTCAGCCTCCCGAGTAGCTGGGACTACAGGTGCCCACCACCTCGCCCGGCTAGTTTTTTGTATTTTTTTAGTAGAGACGGGGTTTCACTGTATTAGCCAGGATGGTCTTGATTTCCTGACCTCGTGATCCACCTGTCTCGGCCTCCCAAAGTGCTGGGATTACAGGCTTGAGCCACCGCGCCCGGCCGAATAAGGATAATTTTTATAAATCATTTTATGTTTTAAAGAATGGAATTCCTAGCTTTGAAAGGCCCAAGACAGTAGTACTTATTGTATCTCACTTATCTGAAGAAATTATTTATTTAAATAACAAACAAAAGTCAAACAGCACAGAGGGAATAAAGCTCATATAATAAGACACCATTTCTTCCCCTTTAAACATGAATGCAATCTGATATGAACAAGCCATTCAAATACTTATAAGGTTCTGGGGAAGAAATAAATACATACCACATTGACAGCAAGCTTTGTATCTGTATTTTACATCAGATTAATTCTTTCATTAAACAAATAATTGTTGACCTCTGCATAGACAGGGCACTATGCTGCTGTGGGGCTATGATGATTTTTTTTTTTAACTATAATGTATTTATTCACTACATTAGTCAGGGCTCTCTTGCTTGCCAGTGACAGGAACCCAATTCAAACTATCAATATAAAAAATATATATATTGACTCACATACTTGAATACGAATGCAACTTAAGAATAGATCTATCAAAATTATTAGACATTTCCTCTATCTCCTTACTGACTTTATTCTTAGACTGGTTTAGTTGGCTGAATGGCCACCACCAGTTCCAACTTAGGACCTCAGTGAAAAGTCAGTGCTTTTCCAAGAGTCCCAGCTTAAGTCCCAGTGCTTGTGTCCATTGGCTGTGATTGATTCATTTATGTTATGTGATTATTCTTAAACCAATTACTATGACTGAAAGGAACCAATACACTACTTTAACAAGTTCATGTCTGCCCTGGAACCAAGAGAGGAGTAAGCCTCACCCAAATGACCAGGAATGAAATAGTGGACCAATGCTTCTTCAATTAAAAAGAGGGAATGGATACCTGAGAGGAAAAACTAATACCTGTCCACTGCAGCTATATGCAAGGAGCTACAGAAGAGAGTAAGATATAAGTATGTAAACAACTATAAGGTATCTCTTTGTCTCTCTCTGTCTCTCTGCTTCTCTATCAATTTATCTGTATCTGTCTATATACACAGACACACACAGTGGTGCATATTAAATGTTTAACTGGCTCTGCAGGGGAAAATAAGTTCTGATTCATAGTATTTTCTGATTTCCATGGTATAAATACTCTCATCATAGCTGATTTCATGTACCAATGTGATGTCACTGAACATGGAATTGAGAAGATGCATCCACACATTCAGCTCTTCTCAGCCAGTATGAACTGTCTCCAGCATACCATCACCATAATTAAAGATAAGAGGGGAGAAGTTTGAATCTAAGTGAACAGAAGTAGTATATGGTCTGACCCTTACAGGATGAGTAGAATTTTTATAAACCGATTATATGTGTGGTAGCATTAAAAATAATTACAGAGACAGATCAAATAATCAGAGTTGGAAAAATGACAGATGTTTTATAGAACTCAAAATTGGTTCCAAATATTTAGTTTATATGAACTTGAGCCCCATATCAAGAGAATTTGACACAGCATTTCATGGGGACAGGGTAGTTTTGGTGGAGAAGAATATTTCTATATTCTGAGGGTCTCATAAGAGTTTAGAATCAATTTAATTGCTCTACCTTTCAAAGTCATTGTTTTACTCTCAACCCTCTATTATCAGACCTGATTTATGCATAACTGTGAATAAACTACACCCACTTCAAATTCTTTTTAAAATGTCCTTTATGCCCAAGAGTAATGCACTGAGAGAAATATGTCATATTCCTCATAGACTTAGATCTATGCCAGTAGAAACATCAAAGGCTTGTTGCATAAACAGGTAATATAGACTTCTGGTTTCAGCTCTGACATATAAAGAGCTTGAAAGTCATTACTCCTGTCCTTAAAAGAAAAAGTTGAAAGAACTAAAAAACCAATGATTTTTCTTAGACCCATCAGGAACTGAAGTTACAGGCAAGCCACCATCCAAAATCTGTAAAGAGAGAGATGAATCCAGAAAGTGACAGCCAGGATCTGCTTACCTGGAGCAGAGCTACTGGATCCATAAACTGGCAAACAATCTTAAATGGTAATAGTGATGATTTAATGGAGACTGATGGTAGATTGGCATAAGAGTAAGAAACTCCTGGAGACTACAGTCTTAGGGCAGACATATACTTTCTTGGGTTCACCTCCAGAACCTCACCAGGTTCTCACAGTGAAGATTTAAAAAAGATATCCTCATGGCTCTGTCAGGGGGAGGGAAATAATAACTAATGTGAAAAAGGCCCAGAGTCTTCTCCCTAACAAAGGCCTACTCAAGGAGGGAAAAGACTGCCAGAGCCATATCCCAGCTGCGGGAAGGATGGGAAGGACATTCCTTACCTTTTTGCACACTCTAGCCTTTCTTTCTCATCTAAGGGGAAAATAAAGGCTATACAATGGAAAAATAATTGTGAAGGTCACAGATAAGAGACACAAGGCCACTAATTATATTACTGAATTCTTTTCTCTCCCCTATGCCTTAGCACCACACCAGCAGGGCTCCAGAATAACAATAGTAGATTATAGCTAAAGAGCTGTGGAGACAAACTCTCTCTGATGAGGAGTGCACAGGAAAGTTCAAAGTCAAGAGAGGAGACAAAACAAGGACACTAGAGGAATTTGAAGGCTCTGAAACCTGTAGGGATGGCAAACAGCAAGTACAGCCCCCAATTCCTAGCTAGATTATCGTAAGTCCTCACACTAAAGGTCTGTTTAGCTCAGTTCCTATTCCTGATACAAACATGTCAGACTTTCAACAAAATGTCACATGGAATGCCAAAAGCAGGAAAAAAAGACACAGTCTGAAAAGACAAAGCAAGCATCAAAATCAAATTCAGAAATGACATATGTTGAAATAATCAGAAATGGAATTTAAAGTGATAACTGTGATTGATATGTTAAAAGCTCTTATGAAAAAAGTAGATAATATGTGAAAACAGATGGTTAATGCAAGCAGAGAAATGGCAACTCTAAGAAATAATCAAAGGGAAATGCTAGAAATCAATGACATTGTAATAAAAATGAAGAATGCTTTTGATGGAATCACCATTAGATTGGACATGGGCAAGTAAAGAACCAAGGAGTTTTGAAGGTAAATAAAGAAGTGATACACTCAGGACTAGACCTAAGCAATGGATAGTTCAACTCTTGGTTTTATAAATGGGAGTTCCCCTGCACAAGTTCTCTTGCCTGGCACCATGTAAGACGTGACTTTGCTCCTTATTCACCTTCTGCTGTGATTGTGCGCCCTCCCCAGCCATGTGGAAATGTAAGTCAATTCAACCTCTTTCCATTATAAATTACCCAATCTTGGGTATGTCTCTATTAGCAGTGCGAGAACAGACTAATAACAGCATCCTTTACTATCCAGTAGTTTCAGGGACCATTTCTGATAAAAAGGGATAGTGGGATGGAGTAAGCAAAGTCAAATTTGTCACTTTTTCTAGCCCTCTTGTACTACATCAGTGTCTTTGCTCACCCTCCCCTTCCAACTCTCATACAGCATGATTTCTGGGTCTTAAATTAGACATTTATAATGTTATACAAATAAAACTGCATTGTCATATTATATCTCTTGGAGTGTATTTGCACTACAAGCTTCATCTAATTGTGGATTTAAGGCTTTGCCTCCTATGGAAGGAAGAGTAGACTCCAGGGAGGAGGTGGGAGATGGAGGGCCTTTTTCTTAACCCTGGGAATCACATCTCTGCCCCATCCATAAGTCAGCCCTGTGGGAAACTGTTATGTGCATTGCTTTCCAGGCATACGTGAGAATGGAGTTCTGAGAACAGCAGTATTAGGAAGGTAGGTGAGTAGTGGAGGCTACAGGATAAGATTGGCCTAAGCCTTGGGGACTAAAGAGCCAAGTCTTCTGTGGTATCAGAACCACCTCCTTAAGTTGTTAAATCCAATGACTGGAAGAACCTGGAGAGAGTTTCAGGGTTATGCCAGGTGAGAAAATCAAGCCCCATGTGAAAAGGTTCCACTGAGAAAAGAGATGGCAATAAGGATTTTTTTTTTTTTTTTTTTTTTTTTTTTTTT
>NW_016816084.1:401830-412302 GCF_001698545.2 Rhinopithecus bieti
GATCTCAGCTCACTGCAAGCTCCGCCTCCCAGGTTTACGCCATTCTCCTGCCTCCGCCTCCCAAGTAGCTGGGACTACAGGCGCCCGCCTCGTCGCCCAGCTAGTTTTTTGTATTCTTTAGTAGAGACGGGGTTTCACCGTATTAGCCAGGGTGGTCTTGATCTCCTGACCTTGTGATCCGCCCGTCTCGGCCTCCCAAAGCGCTGGGATTACAGGCTTGAGCCACCGCGCCCGGCCTGGCAATAAGGATTTTTAACATCAGTGAGTAAAAAGAAAAAATTATGGCCAGCTGGTCCTTTGCCAGAGGACAGAATTCAGAATTCAGCTTTGGAACATAATGTGATAGATTCAGAGCACATATTGTTACATCTTTAAATAAGCTACCTGAAGGACAGTGGAAACAATCCAATTATGAATGGTTTTATTCTTTGTTTGTTTGTTTTGACACAGAGTCTCACTCTATTGCCCAGGTTAGAGTGCAGTAGTGCAATCTCTGCTTCCCAGGTTCAAACGATCTGCCTCAGCCTCCCAAGCAGCTGGGACTACAGGCACACACCATCACTCCTGGCTAATTTTTGTATTTTTAGTACAGACGAGGTTTCACCATGTTGCAGGCTGGTCTTGAACTCCTGACCTCAAGTGATCTGCCTGCCTCAGCCTCCCAAAGTGCTGGGATTACAGGTTTCATCCTTTTCTGAACGCCAGAAGAGATATTTAAACTAGATCCCAAACCTTGATTAGGTGTAACCTGGCCTACATTCTGCTAACAATTTGGTTTTATTTCATCAAGAAACTCTGGCAACTAATATGTTCGTCTGTCAAATGCAAATAGAGGGAAACCACTCTGCAAAACTATTTGCTACTGCGTCATTATCATTAAGAAGCCAGTCCGTCTTATACCCCATCCAAAGAGTGCTTGATTATTGACACATCAAAACTACCACAATAATAACAGGCTCTTACCTATAAAGCAATCTCACAGCACATAACTCAAAGATAATGCTATGACGTTCTTCCACTGGAAATATCCTGCTGATGCAAATGGAATCCCTGCTAGGAAGCACTGCCAAGTACTTTGAAAAGAGAAAATGGTTCTACTAGCTGTCTCACTTTCTTGATCAGCTTCAACTACAGTATCTCCTTTAGTGTGTTCAGAGAATCAGCATGAATGTATCCAGTAATCCTTAACAGTAACTCTGTTTTTTTTAAATCTATTTATCTATCTAATGTGTTATAGGTCCATTATGTTTCATCCAATGGCTTGCTTTCATGAGACTATGCTTACCTTATTTTTTGTCAATCTTTTAAAATTGTTTAAATTGGAGAGCTGTTTTAGTTAACTGTTGTACGCAGAACCCAATAATTTTGCAAACTTAAAATGTTTTATTTTTCTATGCTACCCCCCAAAACATTATTGACCTTGAATCAATGTCTCTTAAATACATCTCTCTAGCCTTGTACCTATATTTTTTAAATCACAGATTCTGATAGAGCAGATACTTTTAGATGTTTTAAGATTCTTAGACGTAGTTCAAAAAAATTCATTCAACTCTTGCCCTTCCACTCTAATGAGAATAATATATCAAAAGGACAGCAAATGAGAAATGGGATTATTAAACCTCAACATGAAACAAAAGATATGGTATGAAATATTTATAAGTACAACAAGGAGCATTGATGGGAACAGAAGATGATGAGGATGATGTCTAAAATAATTAATGTTACAGAAACCATCCAGGAAAATTAACTGAGTGATTGCTCTCCATTGCTATGAGTGAATGATAGTGGGAGTTGAAGGAGATTACAGGTAAATGTGGTTTTATTTACCATCGTTTTAAAGGTAGTTTCAAATTCAGTGTGCATAATAAACTGCTCATGCTTTGGGGATACATAGAGACTGAGATACATGTTGCATTTGTTCAGAACACTTTAATGGGAATGTTCCCCTTACTTGGTAGTGCCAATCTGGCAGGTGTAACCAACATAGCCAGTATCTTCAGTAACTAGATACTGACTTAAAACCTACACTTCCCCCTCCCTTCCGCCTCCTATGCAGCCATCACCAAGTCCTAAAAATCTCATGAATCCATTCCTTCTTTCCATTTCCACTATCACTAACAAGAGAAATCCTGGCTACCTGCATCTTTTACCTGCATTACTGCAATGGTTTCCAAACTGGTTGCCTATAAGTTCTTACTCATCTATCAGCAGCCAAGTGCTCCTCTTAAAATGCTCATCTTATTACATTCACTTTTTTCTTAAGATAGATCCATATTTTCCTGTTACTTTTAGCATAAAGACAAATTGCCTGCAACTCTTTGCGTGATCTGGCCCCAATCTACATCTCCAGCCTCGCTTTGCATCACTTTGCCTCCTCTCACTATCTCTTATCCAGCCACACTGCCCCTCTTTGAACCCCATGTTTGTGTCATGCTCACTCCCAGCACAGGACCTTTGCACAAACCATTCTCCTCTCCGAGGAAGCTAATTTGCCCACCTTTAGCTAGTTAATATCTACATATTTTCAGCTCTCAGTGATGTCATATGCATAAAATATTATGAAAACAATAGAGGAGGCAAACAACCCATTCCAGATGGAAATCAAAGACTTCCTAAAAGTCCTGGGCCTCTAGTCTGATTGATCTTGTAGCTGAGTAAGGTGAAGAGGGAAGGAAGAGCATTCCTGGGAAGGGAACAAGGGAACAATAGAGTCAGTGAAACTGAGAAATTGGTACTGTCAGAGCCAAAACTAGTGGGAGAGGTCGAAGGGAGATAAAGTTGTAGAAGTAGAGGGCTACTTACATAGAGCTAAAAGTCTATGGAAGAACTTTAGAGGGTTTGAGGAAAGGGAAAAAGAATATTAGATTTGCTTTGAGCGATTTTCCCATAGTCACCAGATAGTTACAGAATTTGGACTAAGGTCTCATTTTTCTAACACTCAGACCAAATGTTATTCACCAAACTCAGTACATCAGAATAACCTAGGAATTGTTAAATGCAGATTGCTGGACCTTACTACTGGAGTTTCTGATTCACTGTGTTTGGGACTGGGCCCAAGAATTTACATTTTTAACAAGTTTCCAGGTAATACTAAAGTTCCTAGTCCAAGGACTACATTTTGATAATCACTGCACTAAATGTTATAACTTGAGAACTGAAATATAAAGCCATTCAAAGAGATTTAACTCTAAGAAGAATAAGAAAGAAAAACAGAGGCACAGAAATGCCAAAACAATGGAAAACCTAAGAGCAATTTTTTTCTTAGCAGTAAACATAACTTTAGGCTGCAAATTAACTAATCTCCTTAAATCTCATTTTCTTACCTGTAAAACAATGTCATCAAGTCAAATGGGCGCTATAGTTCCTTCTAGTTCTAAAGGTTTACAATCCTATGATTTAGCTTCTTATCTATATTTTGCTAAGGTTTTTTATTAAGCTATTTGTTATTCCACAAATATACATGTGGGTAAAATAAGAAGAAGAAAATAGACTAAGAGACTTTTGGGAAATAAGAGTTAAACCAAGAATTCTAACAAAAAGAAGCTGAAGCATCATGTTAATCACACATACCTATGAAAGATGGTTATCAATAAAATATCAACAAGAAGAAATGATGCAGTTTGCTAAAATTCCTGAACTTTTAAACATTTAACAACTGAATTTTTTAAAAATTTTAGATTTGGGCTGTACATATGCAAGTTTGTTACATGAGTATATGGCATGGTGCTGAAGTTTGGAGTTGCAATGATCCTGTCATCCAAGTACTGAACATAGTACCCCATAGGTAGTTTTCTAACACTTGCCCATCTCCTTCCCTCCCCTGTTTTGGAATCCCCAGTGTCTATCGTTCCCATCTTTATCAGTTATTCCCAATGTTTAGCTCCCACTTTTCTGTTTCTGCATTAATTCACTTAGAATAATGGTCACCAGCTGCATCCATGTTGCTGAAAACAACATGATTTTGTTTTTGTCTCTTTTATAGCTGCACAATATTCCATGGTGTATATGTACCATATTTTCTTTATTCAGTTCATCATTGATGGGCACCTGGGTTTATTTCATGTCTTTGCTATCATGAATAGTGCTGCAATAAACATACAAGTTTAGGTGTCCTTTTGGTAGAATGATTTATTTTCATTTGGGTATATACCCAGTAATGGAATTGCTGGGTTAAATGCTAATTCTATTTTTAATTCTTTGACAACCGATTTCTTAAAGCATCTTTCTAAATGGGTGTTTTTATCTGAAACATAACCCAAGTGTTATTTTCTCTTTGCCAAACATCTCAAACTATCCTTCTTTGCCAGAAATGCCATCTTATTAGCTAAGATTCCCATGGCGAGACAAATTTTAAAGTACCATCCAAATAGTAAACAGTGTCCAGAGTCTATGTAATATTCATGAGGGATAATTTTCTTTCCAAATGAAACATTGAAAAATGTTTTAATAACAGTTTACATAGTTCCAATTTTCTTACTTTTTTTGCTCAAATGCCATGCTTTTTCAATTAGTTATTTAAGACCGCCAGATTGTTACATTTTTATTTTTTACTGATTAGATAATTGGGAATTAAATAGTATCTGATATTTTCCCTGTAGGTATTGATTCTCTTTTCAATTAATGCTCTCTAAATAATTGTCTTTGTTGTTCGTATTAAATTGGCAGCTAGATTCTAAACAAGTGCTATTAACTTTGTCATAACCCTAAAATTAGGAGAAATTAATAATGGGTTGGGGGCAGGGTTGGGGATACAAAAGATGGACAGCAGTGACTCTAAGAAATACGGCATTGAAATTAGGACTAATTCACAACTTCAGGGGGGTCTACTTTTCCGTCAATGAAAAAGACTTGTTAATTCATTGCTCACTTCTATCTGTCACATGTACCTGTCTTTAATTTGACCCCTCTATTTAATAAGAATTCTTTGCTCTTTTCAAAGGCTTTCTCTTAAAATGCACTTCTTATGTTCCCTTTGGCCCAGAAATGGCCGCCTCTTTCACAATTACATACTCTTGAAGATACCTGATGATGAGGATGAAATTCCAGCTCTTCGTGGAGGTTTTTACAGATTACAAGTGACAGAATCCTACCTCAAACTTGATTACATAAAATAGAATAATTTCTTGGAAAGATGCCAGGATACTTCTCAGAAATGGAGGAAAAGCTGCAGGATAAGGGAAACTCAGATGAGATTAGTGACTGTTACCAGAGGCCCAAGCACAGCTTGTTTTCTCTTCCTTCCTCTTTTTTCTGAGTTCTTCTTTGTGTACCTTCATCCTCGTATACTGCAGGAAGGCTTTCACCATACCAGACCTAGACTGGCCCTGGCTGGGTCATGTGCCATCCCTTGGCCCAATCACTTTAGCAAAAGGAACATAATATAAGTCCAATCTAGGCCACATTCCCATTCTTATGCCAATTAAAATGTCCAAAGGGGAAGTACCTTGACTAGTAACTTTCTGGTTATACTGGGAGGAAAAGTCAAAGAAAAGTTTGTTTGTTCCCAAACAAATAAAACAGTATTTCCATTACTATTGCATTGTAATCAACCACTCCAAATTTAGCGGCATAGAACCACCATTATATTTTCTGTACCCAAGAGTAGTACACGTGATGTATTTCTGGAAGAGCATATTTGAAACTAATCCCATTCAAGAAAATCCAGAATATTTTTTAAAATTAGGTATCCCTTATTATAAAAGCAACTCTAATAAAAACTGTGCATAGCAAGGTACCTGTAGATTTGATACCTCAACTTACAGCCAAAGTTTTACCTTTAAGTCAAAACTGCAAAGGATATCTTGGTGCTATTAATAAAAATAATAAACAACAAAGAGTATAACACTAAGGGAATTGATAGCTACCTAGGAGGCGTTAACAGAGCATAGTAAACCCAAGGATAATGAACCCCAACTGCACATTCATTACTTTGATATGTTCAGCAGTGAGGTGAGATAATCAATTATTAATGGTAGCACTGAGACCAAGGGCCTCACAACGCCTTTATGGTTATTAAATTTTATTTGGTGTTTGTTATCTCAAATTTCTTTTGTGTTGCTTGCTTATGACCTTCCTATTGCTCTTTTGGGTGTGCTAAACAGTCAAGCATTTCTAAAGAAAATTGTTTTCTAATCAACTGAATGGAGGAAACTCTTCAGGTACCTATCTGAACATAATTTTCTTTGTGGTTCACAAAATGATATTAAAAGAGAGATCAGCCTACAAAAAGACATATCATTCCAATTCACCTTTTAATGATCCAATATGAGGAACTGTATTTTTATTTGCCTACTAAAGACTTGCTGTCATTTCACTAGTATTTTATTCACAGCAATTAGATAATGTAATTTATGCCCCATAATACTAAAACAGTGCACTATTACTAAGCTTTTTATTTTTGAATAGCCTACCTTAACCTTCATCCTTCAGTACTTCTTTAGTATACTGCATACCTTAATAAATTCTCAAACATTGCTCTTGATTCTTACACTTAACCGTCATTTGGTGCTATTTCATTCAAAAGAAACACAACACCGGAACAATGGAAAGCACACCAGCCCAAGTAACAATTGACCATCTTTCAAGTCCTGTCTTTGTTTGGGTTAAATTAAGAGGAGTGAAAACAGAAAATTCTAGATGGAAAGGAAAGCATGTTGTTCAAAGCCAAGACAGACCAAAGAGAGATTGTCTTTTGTTTTATTTCCATCCTTAACCTTGGCAAAATAAGAGAGATTGTCTTTTTTCTTAACCTACGACATGGGTCCTCTGGCAAGGAGGAGCATAAAGGGCAGCAGTTATTTCTGAGAACAGATGTAGAGGTAGAAGTATTTGTCCTCTTATCACAAATACCCACTGTGTCCTCATTATACATCTGCCAGTATGAATTACAGGTAAGAGGACTTGAACGCCTTTCCGTGTTTTGCCTTATCAAGAACGATAAATAGTGTCAAGATAGAAGTTAGGACTCACTCTCAGGAGTAATACAACAATTTAAGGATTTTGAGAATGCCAAATATTAACAATCAGGGTTAATAATAATAATAAACAGCAGCTAACTTTTTTTGAGCACTTACCATGTGCCAAATACTGTTTTAAATACTTTACTTAGATCCCCTATAAGCCTCAACACAGACATAAGTGCTATTGTTATTCCCATTTTTCAGATGCAGAAACTGAGACACCAACATATTCAATCACTTACCCAAGGATACACTTAGAAAATGATGAAGACAATGACAAGTGAAAAGAAATGCTACAGAAAAGGGAGGAAAAGAAGAAAGTGAGTAATCAGAATTTTATCAGATACCAGCTTTGGCTCTTTTAGTAGGTAGTAAATATGGATTTTCTGGAAGAGAAGTGTTATTTTGTGCCCAAATAATAGTAATGTTTGAAAAACAACAGATATGAGGACTCTTGTTACTAACAAATCAAATGATGACCATTTATTGGTATCTTCTATCTACACAGCTATGTGCATACACATGCACGTTTAATCTGCAACACATTTAATCTGCAATCTCCTTTGAGGAAAGGAGTATGAGGGCAATGAAGCTCAGAGTTACTGGGAAATCATTGAAAGTATGCTAAGTCTCATTCTTCCTGCAGATTCCTGTGGGGATATATGACACCCACAGAAAGGAACTGGAAATTTTCTCCAGGGATTATACAGTCCTGGAAGGAAATCTAAGACTTGAGACTTGATGGACTTTAATCTAGCCTTCCAAACAAAGGTTGGGATTTTAGAAGAGAAAATCCATGGGGAATTTAATGGTTATACACAAAACTGATATCAAATAATGAGATATGAATTTCTAGAAAACAGTTTACGTTTCTTTAGTGTTAGAAACACTGTTGAAAGAGTTGTTAGAAAGAGATGAGTACTCCAAGAATGTGTTTGCCAAATGATTTGTAGATCTGATCAAAATAGCATTAAATTCAAAATTGAAAGGAGAGTTTGCCATTATAAAACTAGAAACCATCTAGATGATTCAATATTGGAATACCCTGCACCTAGTGGGGAAAGTAGGTTTTCCATACAGAAAGCCCTTTCTAGAATTTTTTGAATTTCAAAAACTTAGATTGAAAAAATGGAAAAAAGTATTATAGTATCTTACAAGAATTAAATCTTAGGATTCAACATAGAAGCATTATCGATTAGAAGCAATCCACTATAGTAAAGTCTAAAGCAAGAGCAGGAAATGCTGACATGCAGAGTCCAAAGGTAAGGTTGACATATCCAGAAGCTGAATTAGGAGCACTAAAGAAAAAGCAATCACAATCTATTTTTCATTGTAGCTATCACCATGTTAGAAGTGTATGTTCATCATTCTGTATGCAGCTAATGGTTAGTCATTCTTGCAAATAAAATAAATATTCATAGTATATAAGCAAATGTACATTACATAAATTATATGAGTAGTGCTCCAGGAAATAACAGGTTTGGAAGCAAATAAGTTTGTAAATTGGCAATTTTGGCATGCAGTTCTGTATAGAACTAGAAGATTCAAAATTTTAATTGTTCAAATGCTATTCAATTGCTACTTTAATTGTTCAAAATGCTACTTATTTACTTGCATATCCCTGAGAGTATGAATATTCACAGTAGACTATAGTTCTTCATAAATGCTATAATTTCAATGTTTATTTAATAACCATATTTTTGATATCTATAATGAGTAAGCATTGTAAAGAATGTTAATCTTTAATAATAACTTCAATTGCAAAAATTCCTAGGAAGTCTGAAATCTTTTCTCAAATCCTGAAGATAAATATATGTTGGAATTTGAAAACTCTAGGAGAAAGTCTAGAATGGCAATTTAAAAAGATACTGAGTATCATGACTACACAACCAGGTATTATGTAATAATTCACTTCTACTATCACTTATCTCTATTTGAACTACCAGATCATTTTATTTGTAGAGTAGACTTCATTGGGGCCTTTTAAAATGGTTTTGGTCCATAGAATCTAGTCAAATGCTCAAGTTAAGTTCGGATTTTATTCAACAAAGATAATTATAAATTTTTATCATCACTGATAATTTGTGGGAATAAACATGTCTAGAATACTATATACATTGTTTAAAAGAAAGGATCTTATTAGAAAGGAGGTTAAGAGGCATTATGCATCAAAATAACAAAAACTTGAAAGAAAATCAATAAACTTAAAAATAGAAACATATATTTTGTAAGGACAAAAGAATAAATAAATGTAAACCAAACACTGTGGTAATTCATTACACACCACCCAAATGGTATGAAAATGAATGATACTTCCTGAAGACAGTTTCTAAAAATGATATAAAGACAAAATAAAATAATAAACAGTTGCACTTATCTGGAAATTCCTTCAAAGTTTTGTTTACAGTGCCTGAGTATAACAATAAATACAAAAAAAAAAAAAAGCTATCTTTAACCATACTGAACCTTGCTCTGCTAATTCTTTTATTTCTCTAAAGTTAGAGGAAACAAACTGTAGAAAATGGATTTGTACCATCTCTTTAGTTTTTTTTCAATATTTTTAAGATATTGAATAAGATCCTTTCTTTTAAACAATGTATATAGTATTCTAGACATGTTTATTCCCACAAATTATCAGTGATGATAAAAATTTATAATTATCTTTATTGAGATGTTTTTGACACACAATAGACTGCACACATAGAAAGCATACAATTTGATAAGTTTTGACATATGTAAGCACCCATGCAACTATCACCACAACCTAGATAAATGAATATGTCCAATAGTTCCAAACTCCTCATACTCCTTTGTGATTCTTCTCTTCCAGTCCTCCTGACACCCTTCCTCATTCTGACAAATACTGATATGCTTTTCTGTCACAAATATTTGTATGAATTTAATAGAATTTTATATAAATTAAATCATATAGTATTATTATTATTATTATTGTTTTTTTTTGAGACAGAGTCTCACTGTCACCTGGGCTAGAGTGCAATGGCATAACCTCAGCTCACTGCACCCTCCGCCTCTTGAGTTCAAGCGATTCCCCTGCCTCAGACTCCTGAGCAGCTGGGATTACAGGCGCCCACCACCACGCCCAACTCATTTTTGTATTTTTAGTAGAGACGAGGTTTCACCATGTTCAACAGGCTGATCTCAAACTCCTGACCTCGTGATCTGCCAGCCACAGCCTCCCAAAGCGCAGGGATTATAGGCGTGAGCCACCACATCCAGCCACTATTCTTTTATATCTGGATTATTTCACTTAGCATAATTATTTTGAGATCCACAAATGTTGTGTGTGTCAATGGTTCATTTTTTAACATTGCAAGATAGTAGTCCAGTATATGGATATACCATAGCTTGTTTATTCATTCACTTGTTTATAGACAGATAGTTTGGTTGCTTCTAGTTTGCGGCTATTATAAATAAAAGTGACATGAACATTTATTTCAAGTTTTTGTATTGATATATTTTCTTTTTTTTTTTTTTTTTTTTTTTTTTTTTTTT
>NW_016816084.1:412845-417195 GCF_001698545.2 Rhinopithecus bieti
TTTATTTTTTTTTTTTTTTTTTTTTTTTTCTTTTTTTTTTTTTGAGACGGAGTCTCGCTCTGTCGCTCTGTCGTTGTACCTAAGAAATCTTTGCCTAACCCAGGTTAAAACGCTCTATAAGTTTCAGAATTTTAGGATATAAATCTGCACTAGTTAGGGGTTCCCCAGAGAAACAGAACCAATTATAGATATTATATGTATATACACATATAATTCTACATATATACATACAATAATCTTGTATACATATAATTGGTATGCAATTCTATGTATATCTACATATATGTATACTTATACCTACACACATATACATACACCATTATATGTATACGCACACCCCTATACATCTATATGTATACACAGAGAGAGAAAGAGCAAGAGAGAACCAGGAAGCCAGTGCTGTGATTCAGCCTGAGTTTGAAGGTTTGGTGGTTGGGGATGGTGGGGAGGGTAATGGTGTAAGTCCTGGTCCTAGTTCAAAGGCTCAAGAATGAGGAGCCCCATGTTCGAAGGCAGAAAAAGATGAATGATCAACTCAAAGAGAAGAGAGTAAATGTACCTTTCCTCTGTCTTTTTGTTCCATTCAAGTCCACAACAGATTGACAGATGCTTACTCAAATTAGTGAGGGTGATCTTTATTCAGTCTACCAATTCAAATGCCAATCTCTTTCAGAAATACTCTCACAGGCACACCCAGAAATAATGTTTTACTAACTATCTGGTCATCCTTTAGCCTAGTCAAGTTGACACATAAAATTAGCCATCACAATATTTCCATCATCCAAGGTAAGTATCAAAGCTTACTTTTTAATATATTGCTATCCAATTGTTCTAGCACCATTTGTTTAAAAATAACTATCCATTCTCCATTAAATTGTCTTTGGACCTTTGTTTAAAATGAGTTGCCTATTCCAGTGTAGGTCTATCTCTAAACTCTCTACTCTACCTCAATGATCTATCTTTCTGTCTTTACAGTGTTATTACATTGTCTTGATTACTGTAATTTTAAAATAAGTCTTGAAATAAGGTGGTATTAGTACTCCAATTTGTTCAGTTTTCAAGGTTTATTTAGCTATTCTAGGAACTTTTCATTTTCATATGAATTTTAGAATCCGTTTATAAATTTCTTTTTTTTAAAAGTGTGAGATTGCATTAAAACTGTAGATCAATTAATTTTGGGAGAAACGAGTGTTAACAATTTTGAGATTTCCACTTCATGAATATTTATTTATTCAAGTCTTCTTAAATTTTTCTCAGCAATGATTTGTAATCTTCAGTATATAGGTCTTCCTGCAATGAATAATCTACTGTCATCCAATCCAGTGTGTGTGTGTGTGTGTGTGTGTGTGTGTGTGTGTGTGTGTGTGTATTTCAAACACTACAGTGAAATAAATAAATAAATAAATAAATAATTTTTTTTTAATTTCAAACACTATAGTTTTCATCTCTAGAAGTCAGATTTTGATCTTTTAAAAATGTTCCATCTTTGTACTTAACTTTTCAATCCAGTTAAAATAACTATTTTAGTGTCCTTGTTTGCTAATTCTTGTTTGCTAACAATTTTTTTAGTCCCTGTTGAAAGATTTATGTCTCCCCTATGGGTTGTATTTTTTTACTTTTTACATACTAGGTAATGCCAAACATTGTGAATTTTTTTCATCAGGTACTTTTGATATTTTTGTTTTTATATAAATGTTCTTGAAGATTTTTTCCTATGATTCAGTTAAGGTACTTGGAAACAATTTGATTTATTCAGATCTTACTTTAAGATTTATTAGGTGAAATGGAGCAGTATTTAGTTTAGAGTTAATTATCCCCCACCACTGAAGCAAAATTTTTCAATATAGTCTACCTATTGTCTTCTATAGTTGGAGGTTTTCAAATCTGGCTGGTGGTAATACAAACTATTCCTGGTCCTGTGTGAGTGCCTGGCACTGTTACCTTGAATTCTTTCAGCTGGATTTTTTTTTTACTACAACCTTGAGCAATTCACACTAGAATCAATAAAAGGTAGTTACAGAGAGCATTCTGAGAAGATGGCATAGTAGGAATCTGTCTCCCCATCTAAACAACAATTACATTGGCAGGATCTGTCTAATGTAACTGTTTTGGAACTGGAGTCTAGTGAAAGCTTGCAACTTTCAGGGGAAGACTAAGATGGTAAAATGTGATTACTTTTGGTCAATTTCAGCTCTTAATACAGTAGCAGCTACCATCCCCCACCCTTCATCCTCATGGCAGGCAGCTGTGTATGTGTTTCTCATGCAGCTTGCACACACGTTAAGGGAGCCAGGGTAGGCAAAAAAAGATCCAGTTCTGCAAATATCAGGGATCTGTGCTCTTATCACTGATTGCCACTTTTGACCACAGAGGTGTGGACAAAGAGGTAGTAACCATTATTCTTGCACCTACCCACATTGTTGCAAGCCCCTCCTCCTCTAGCTAAAGTGACTTTCAGGAAATTTAAAAGGCGGTGTCTTCCTCTCCTTCCCTTCATTTTCTCTTTTTTATTTTTTGAGAGCCATACATTGACAAGTAGGACATTTAAAGCAACCACATATATGAGGGAAATTAGAAATCACCATAAATACCCAGCAGAAAGCATAGGCTCAGAAAATGCCTGAGAAGACCTTAAATTTATACTCAGGCTGATCCTTGGCACAAAGATATCCTAAATAATCAAAAACAAAACAAAACACAGCAAACTCTGGAAAGGGGGTAGATTCTGATTTCTAGAGTTATCACACTTTTAGATTCAAATCTCCACAGTTTTAAAAAAAAATCAAAAGTCATACAGAGATACATTAAAGTATGGCCAATTGAAAGGAAAAAAATAATCCAACAGAAACTTTCCCTGTAAAAAAGACCTCATGGTAGATCCACAAAATAAAACTTTAAAATAACTGTCTTTTAAAAGGCTCAAAGAACTGAAGGAAGATACAAAGAAAATCAAGAAAATTATGTATGAACATGATTTAAATATAAATAAAGAGACAAACACCTAAAAAGAAACCAAAAAGAAAATATCTGAACAATACAACAAATGAAATTATTAAATTATTAGAGATATTTAAAGGTAGATTTGAGCAGGTAGAAGAAAGAATCAGTGTACTTGAAGATAGGACAATGGATCAAGCCTGAGCAACATGAAGAGTAAAGGTTGAAGAAAAGTGAATACAGCCTAAGGAACATGTAGAACACCATCAAGTGGACCACTCTCTGCATTGGGGAGCTGAAGAAGAAGAAAGATAAAAAGAGGCAGAGAGAATATGTGAATAAAAATTAACTAAAACCTTCCAAACATGATGAAAATCATGAATATAAACACACAAGAGGCTTAACTAACTCTAAACAGAATAAACTCAAAGAGACCCACACTGAGATATATACTCAAACTGTTGAAGGCAAAGGACAAAGATAGGATTTTTAAACCAACAAGAGAAGTGACTCACCATATACAAGGGATCCTAAACAAAGTTATCAGCAAATTTCTCATCATATACTTCAGTAGCCAGAAGGCATCAGACTGATACATTCAAAGTGCTAGAAGAAAAAAAAAACATCAACCAAGAATATTATATCTGGCAAAACTGTATCTTGAAATGAAAGAGAAATTAAGATATTCTCAGATAAACAAAAGCTGAGGGAGTTTATTACCACTAGTCCTGCCCTTCAAGAAATGTTAATAAGAGTCCTGCAGGTTTAAATAACAGAATAGTAGACAGAACTCAAAGCTTTATGAAGAAAGATCTCAGTAAATGTAAATACACTGGCAATTATAAAAACTAGTATAACAATAGTGCATAACTCTTTGTTTTCTGCATGATTTAAGAGACATTTTAAAAAATAATTATTAGCCTAAAAATTAGTACTATTATTACTTTGGTTTGTAACCCCACATTTTGTTTTTTACATAATTTGAGAGACAAATACATTTAAAAGAACTAATAGCTTATATTTGAGAGCACACATATAGAAAGATGCAATTCTGTGACATTAACAATTCACAGAGGTGGAGAGAGCTGTTAAATTAGCAGTTTTTGTAAGACATTGAAGTTAAGCTGGTATAAATTCAAAGTAGTGGGTTACAAAATTAGGATCTTAAGTATAATCCTCATGACAACCACAAAGAAAATGCTATAGAATATATAAAAAAGAAAATGAGAATTTATTTTAAATGTCTCACTACAAAAAAATCAAACAAACAATAAAGAAGACAGTAATGCAGGAAATGAGGGACAAGAAAACAAACACCAAAACGACAGAAGTAAGTTCCTTCTTATCAATAATTACTTAAATATTGCTGGATTGTACTCTCCAATCAAAAGACAGAGATTGAAGTTATATATA
>NW_016816084.1:419849-478175 GCF_001698545.2 Rhinopithecus bieti
CCAAAGTGCTGGGATTACAGGCTTGAGCCACCGCGCCCGGCCTGAAGTAATATATTTTTAAAATGTGATTCAACTATATGCTGTGTACAGGAGACTCACTTTTTATCTAAAGACACAAATAGGCTGAAAGTGAAAGTATAGAAAACAATATTCCATGCAAATAGCAATCAAAACAAAGGAGATGTGCCTATACCAGTGTCAGACAAAATAAACTTTAAGTTCAAAGTATTACAAAAGACAAAGAAGGACATTATATATTCATAAGAGTCAATATAGCAAGATGAAATAATAATTAGCATTTATTTGCCTAGTAACAGACCATACATTATATGAAGACAAAAATTAACAAAACTGAAGAGATAAATTGACAGTCTACAATAAATAGTTGGAGATTTCAATATCCTACTCTCAATAATAGAACAACCAGACAGGAGATAAAGAAGGAAGTAGAAAAATTGAACGACACAATAAACCAACTAGATCTAACAGACATATACAGAACATTCTTCTCAACAACAGAATATGCATACTTCTTAAGTGCAGGTAGTAGATTTTCCAAAATTAATTGTATGTTAGGTCACAAATTAAGTCTCAATAGATTTTAAAAGATAGATATCATGCAAAGCATCTTCTCTGACCATGACAGGATGAAACTAGAAATCAATAACAGAAGAAAACCGAAAATTTATAAATTTTAGAAATTAAACAACATACTCTTAAACAACTAATCAATGAAAAAGAAATCCCAGGGAAATTTAGAAAATACTTAAAGATTAATGAAAACAGGTTGGGTGCAAGTGGCTCATGCCTGTTATCCCAGCACCTTGGGAGGCCAAGGCAGACAGTTCACTTGAGCTCAGGAGTTCAAGAACTGCCTGCCCAACATGGCAAAACCCCATCTCTACTAAAAATACAAAAATTAGCTGAGCATGGTGGCACATGCCTATAATCTCAGCTACTTACGATAGAAACACACTAAAATCAATCACATTTCTATACACTGATGATGAACAATCTGAAAAGAATATTAAGAAACAATTCAATTTACAATAACATCTGTCTTAGTCTATTCCTGCTGCTATAACAAAATACCTGAGACTGGGTAATTTATAAAGAACAGTCATTCATTTTCTCATATTTCTGGAGCCTGGGAAGTCCTAGATCAAAACACCAGAAAATTCAATGTCTAGTGAGGGCAGCTCTCTACTTGCAGGATGGTGCCTTTTGCTACATCTTCACATGACAGAACAGGCAAACAGTTCCCTCACACCTCTTTTATAAGAGTACCAATTCCATTCATGATGATGGCCCTCATGACTTAATCATCTCCTAAGGACTCCACCTCTTAAGACTATTACATTGGCAAGTAAGTTTCAACATGAATATGTGTCTATGGGGAAGACACATTTAGACCACAACAGCATTATAAAGAATAAAATACTTAGGAATTAACCAATCAGATGAAAGACTTGTAGAGTGAAAATCTTTTTAAAATTTTTGAAATAAAGAAGACGAAAATAAATGGAAAGACATCTTTTGTTCACAGACCAGAAGGCTTAGTATTGTTAAGATCTCAATACTACCCGAAACAATCTACATATTTAATTTAATCACTATCAAAATCCCAATGACCTTTTTTACAGAAATAAGGAAACCCATCCTAAAACTCATAACTATATGAGTTAGTATCTCAAAGGACCCCAAATAGCCAAAACACTCCAAGAAAAGAAGAACAAAGGTAGAGGAATCACACCTCCTCATTTCAAAATTTATTACAATGATACAGCAATCAAAACAGTGTATACCTGGCATAAAGACAGACATAGACTATTGGAATAGAATACAGACTCTAGATACAAACCTTTACATGTATACTCATATTATTTTCAACAGAAATGTCAAGACCACTTAATGGAGAAAAGTCCATTTTTTCAACAAAGGGTGTTGGCTAAAGTAGATATTCTCATGCCAAAAAATGAAGTTGGACCCTTACCTAACACCATAAAAAAATAAATAAATAAATAAATAAAACTCAAAATGCATCCATGACTATATTAGTCTGTTCCCACATTGCTATAAGGAAATACCTGAGACTGGGTAATTTATAACAAAAAGAGTTTTAATTGACTCACAGTTCTGCATGGCTGGGAAGGCCTCAGGAAACTTACAAATGTGGCAAAAGGCACCTCTTCACAAGGTGGCAGGAGAGAAAATGAGTGCAGCAGGGGAAATGCCAGATGCTTATAAAACCATGAGATCTCATGAGAACTCACTACACCAGAGCAGCGTGGGGGAAACTGCCCACATGATTCAATTTCATCTCACCAGTTTCCTCTCACAACACCTAGAGATTATGGGGGTTACAATTCAAGATGAGATTTGGGTGGAGACACAGTCAAACCATATCAAAGACCTAAATGTGAGACCTAAAACGATAAAACTCTTAGAACAAAACATAGGGCAAATGCTTCATGACATTGAATTTGACAATTATTTCTTAGATATGACACCAAAACAAAAAAATAAACAAATTGGACTTCATAAGTTTTAAAATGTTTGTACATCAAAAGACACTATTGATAAAATAGAGTGTCAACCTACAGAATGGGAGAAAATATTTGCAAGAAGACATTTGCAAATTACATATCTTTTAAGGGATTAGCATCCCGAATACATAGAGAATTTCTTAAATTTCACAACAGAAAACTACCTGATTCAAAAATGGGCACAGGACTTCAGTAGACATTTCTCCAAAGAAGATATACAAATAGCCAATAAGCACATGAAAAGATGCTCAATATCACTAGGAAAATTCAAATCAAAACTACAATAAGATACTACCTCACACTCATTAGGATGACTACTAACAGGAAAAAAAAATAAGTGTTGGTAAAGATCTGGAGAAATTGGAACACTTGTGTACTGTTAGCGGGACCATAAACTACTACAGCCACTGTGGGAAACAGTACAGCAATTTCTCAAAAGTTAAAAATAGATTTACCATATGATCCAGCAATTCCAGTTCTGAATATGTACTTAAAATAACTGAAAACAAGGTTTCAAAGGGGTATTTGTATATCCATGTTCATAGCAGCATTATTCACAATAGCTAAAATACGGTGTTAAAGCAAACTAAATATGGCCTGAGAAGGACTTCATACTTCTATATTTGAGTCCTTGTGGACCAACTGCAACCTAACTTAGTGGGTAGACAAGATTGAAAGCCTGACTTAACAGTATGCACCCGTAACAGTGGCTGAGTCTTGGCCAATCCTAACAGCCATACTTCAACAAGCACACTGTTGAGTGTTCAAACTGTGTTCAAATAAGGTAAATGGCAATCTGTAACCAACCCAACTGTTTCTGTACCTTACCTCCGATTTCTGTATGTTGGTTCTCTTTTGTTGTCTATAAATTTGTTCTGACCACATGGCCTCCCTGGGGTCTCTCTGAATCTGCTGTGATTCTGGGGGCTGCCCAATTTGTGAATTGTTCATTGCTCAATTAAACTCCTTTAAATTTAATACAGCTGAAGTTTTTCTTTTGATAATGGAAGCAACACACACACATTACACACACACACACACACACACACACACACACACACGAATATTTCAACCTTAAAAAGGAAGGAAATTCTGGCATATGCTACAATGTGGATGAACCTTGAGGACATTATGCTAAATAAAATATGCTAGTTACTAAAACACAAATATTATATGATTCTACTTATCTGAGGTATTTTGAATAGTCAAAATCATAAAAAAAAAAAACAGAAAGTAGAATGGTGGTTTCCAGTGGGAGGAAAACAGGAATTATTGTTTAATGGGTATATAGTTTCAGTTTTGCAAGTTAAAAAGAGTTCTAGAGATAGATGCTGGTGATGACAGCATGACAATATGAACATACTTAATATTACTGCCCTGTACACTTAAAATGTTTAAGATAGTAAATTTTATGTTATGTGTATTTTATCACAATAAGAAAAATTGGGAGAAAAAGGAAGTTATGGAGAGGTTGATTTGAGATCAATAATACTTTCTAATACTTAAAGGTGATGTAAATGGAATGGATGACCTTTTAAGGTGGCATGATGAGATCTCACAAATTAAAAATCATTCTAGCAAAAACTGGAAAGCCACTTATTGAGGATTTTATGGTAGAGATTAATCTTTTATTATTTAGAATATTGGGTTAGATTACTTTTAACTTCTTGGATGTAAGAAGACATGATTTTTGATAACCACAGAGGTGAACCAGAATTCAATATATTCACAGATAAAATAAATTAGATGCACTCTTACTCCACTGAGTAAATAATGCAGCAAATACACTTTCACTATTAAGAGTTATAGTAAGAGTCACATTGTTTAAATCATTAAGCCTTTATTTCACCAAAAATATTACTTTTCCATTTAATATAAAGAGATTTTCCAATACCTTGAAGTATAAACCTTTTGATTTAGTTTTTACAGTATCACCTGAAAAAACTGCTATGCATAGCAATAATAGTGTGGGCTCATTAAACCAAATTATAGGTAAAAACAACCTTAAAGAAGGCATCAGGTCTGTGTGATACTATTTTTCAGAGGCTCTGGAGCCCCCAGAATAGATCTTTCCAAGATTTTCATTATGAATAGCAAAATATATATAAATACCTCCAATGTGAAAGAGACAGGGCTAGAATATCTGAGAAACTGGAAATGGACTGAGGGAGGATCTGTCTACATGGGTGATTATTCTTTAACATTCCTGCTGTATCATTTATGTTCCTGGCAGGAAACGGAAGCCACACACGAAAGGGCTTCAGAGAAGAAACTTAAATGAAGGTCCTATTTATAGAGGTGTGAGTAGTGTGATTATTATAGCTTCACACTATTATCACCCTTAGTCCTGAAGCAGCAAAGATGTGCCATCTGCCAGGAGCTATGGCTGTCAAGTAATGCAGGACTGCCACACTATGCTGTAGTCATGGAGGGAGAGAGAGGAGAAAAGATCTCAACCTCTTTTTCCTTCCACCCTCTGATCACCAACCAATGCTTGCAGAATCCAACTGGAAGCCATAGGACAGAGAACCCAGGTAATGGTCTGTGGACATCAGCCTTCCAGGGTACAGAACCCAACACAGAACACAGAAACATTTCAGAGAATAAATTCAGAAGAGTGTGGTAGAGACGAACCAAAACACTGGGACCTCAGAGAAGAATACAATAGCTGGAACAGGGAGGTTCATCCACATTGTAGCATATGCCTGTGCTGACACATTAAGTAGGCACAATGCTTTGGCACCCATACACTCAGTTGTGAGTCACCCTTTCACACCTTTTTTTTTCTCACATCCAGTTGTATTTACTTCGTAGCATATCATTATCTGAAATTATCATACTTGTTTATTTAATGTTTATTATCTGTCATCTCTTCACTAAAGAGTATGCTCCGTGAGACAAGAACTTTATTGGACACACTACTGTGTCTCTAGCACTCAAAACAATTGGCCCATAGGAAATATTTAGTAGATATTTCTTTAAAGATCTTTTTCCTAAGTAGAAGCTTGAATGGCTGTCATTTTCTATCTGAACTTCTTGGAACAGGGAGGCTCCAAAACATTTTCCTATATGGAAAATTATTTAACAGCTAAATAAAGATTTAATAAAGTAATATAGCTAATGCAAACAACATTTAAGCTGGATTACAACAAAACACATAAAGAACCAAAATTCATGGCCAAACATTTGCCTAGAAATAGGCCTGGGGTTAATAATTCCTGATAAAAAGTTTCGACCCATATCAGGGAACCACACAGTAAATCTCCCGAATAGGTTTTCATTCCAAACTAGTACAAGAAGCCAGAAAGTCTCAACATGGATAAACTTCCAAACAGCCCTTTGATGTGAGACTTGCCAAAGAGCAGCAGTGGGGAATGAAGTCCGACAGCTCTTCAGACAGAATCTTCTTTGGCCATCTAAATTAATGTCAAACAAAATAAAAACCTAGGCAGCCATTTACATAGCCCAGAGAGGAACAGACAGCCCTTTTCTTGCTTTATTTGGAAGTATCTAGAAATTAAGACATTTATAAAATTATATAATTTTTTCAACATAAAAGTGACCCAAATGAAAAGCTCATTATTGTATTTAGCATAAGTGGTATTTATTTATCAAGCACATGCTATGTGATAGTAACTGTGATACCAAGCAGACAAAAATAAGTAAAGTACAATCCCTGCCCTCTTGAGGATTACAATCCATGGCAGAAAAGATATGAAAGCTAATAATCAGTTTCATGACAAAGGCTATAAGAAAGGTATAAACAAGGCATGATGAAAATACAGGAAAGGGAGCAGTAGGCACTGCCCAGAGACAAGGGCTTTGCAGAGGGGATGACATTTAAACTGAGTATTAAAGGTTATGTAGAAATATTTTTAGTTTAACAAGAGGATTTGGGAAGACATAACAAGCACACCCTAACACTGCCAGTATTTGCAAGTGTGCTTATTTGCAATTGTGCTCACAACTGTTGCTGCTAGCAGCTATTATAATTGTGATGAAATATGGAGAAAAAAACAGGTGAATTTAATTTATAACAGATATAGTCATGCCACGTGAAAAACAGATAAATACAGCTTGAGCTATATGTTTTACAACAGTTAAAATAGAGAAAAGTAATAGGACAATAAAGTCATCACATGGCAAAATGGGCATTTAAATCTCGAAGCTGCACTGAGGTCAGAACCATGTTCAGGTTGCAAGTGATAAGAACTTCTGCCACATTGAACTGATGTTCTTAATCTGACCTCATCCAGTTTCATGACTCTAAGTACCATTTTTAGGGTGTGTCGCCAAACATTGTATCACTACTCTAGTTTTCTCCTCTGATCTCCTCTTTGGTATATGTCCAACAAGCATCTCAAACTAAACATTTCCAAATAATAACTCTTGTTCTACCTTCACTCCTCCAACCTGCCCTTCCCAGAGACTTCTCCATCTCAATAAATGACTTCAGCTATTAAATTGCTCAGCCATCCAGTTATCCTTTAGTCCTCTCTTTTATACCCCTCATTAAATCCATCAGCAAATCTTCTATCTTCAAAATGCACCCAGAACTGGACCATATCTCACTACCTCCGTTTTACCATGCTGGTCCGAGTCATTGTTACTCCTTGCCTCCTACTATGTCTCTCTGCTCGTCCTCCTCACCTCCTAATATGTCTCTCTGCTCGTCCCTTGCCACACCTATAATTTATTATTCATGCAATCTTCAGAGTGATCAGTGTAAATATGCATTGCCACATCTCCCCTGTATTCAAAACTCTCCAGTAGTTTCCAGTCTGATTCAGATAGATTTGTCTCTGTGTTTGCCCCCATCTCTGTGTGTGACTCTGTACATGTCTCTGTATTTGTGTGTCTCTTTTCTCTGTGTATGTCTCTGTGTGTGTGTCTGTGTCTGTGCCTATGACTGTACATATGTATTTGTGTGTCTGTATTCTCTGCATTAGTGTGTGTCTCATTTATGTGTCTGTGTCTTTGCATGACTCTGCATGTATGTGCTTGTCTCTATGTGTATCTCTGTGTCTCTGTGTCTGTGTACACATACATATACGTATGTGTATGTGTATATGTATGTATGCAAGTATACCTATGTATAAAATTACCCATCTGGCCCTGTGTGCTCTGCCCCCTCCTGCCTACACTCAGCTTTCTGGCCTATGCACTACTCTCCCTCTCAGTCACTCTGCGGCAGTGCAGCAGCCACACGGCCTGCTTGATGTTCCTTAAACATTCCAACAGCCTGTTGCCTCAGTGTTTACTGTTCTTTGCCACTTCCTTCGTGTGCTTTACATCTCAGGGAGGTCTTCCCTGACTTTATCTAAAATTTAAATGCCCCTTCCCCACTCCATATCTCCATTCCCAGTTATATTGCTTGTGTAATCTTGGATTTACTTTTTCCTGTTATGTATGTCTTGTATGTCTCCTCCCGACTGTTCAATGAGGGCACAGATTTTTGTGTGTTTCACTCACCACTGTATCTGCAGTGCCTCGTATTTCTTCCACACAGGATATTCTCAATAAGTAGTACTTAATTTTTTTAAATGCAGCTTTTCATGACACACTAGCATCTGGAAAGACATGCAATTCTATTTCCAAAATTCATTAAACAAACATTTGCTAAACATTCAGGCCAGAAGGGGGCAGCAAAACTTCATCAGCCCAGCAACCGGCCATCATGCTGGGTCAGCAATTCAGAGGGGTAACTAACGGAAAATTAGGCAAAACAGCTTTCACCAGGGAGTCTGAGCTGAAGGAGGTAAGGCCAGAGAACTCAGCTGGTTAGGACTGCGCCCTGGCTGGAAAACAGAGAGACAGATAGGAAGAGACAGAAAGGCAAGGCTTGTCCAGGAGAATGAGACCCACATTAGAGGTTCACAGAATGAACATTCAGGTGGTCAGGGAACTTAATCAGGTGCCAGAAAATTTGGCATGTTATCTCAGCAAACTCAGGCAAACCTTTTGGCAATGTCTACAGGGAGGTTTCCCTTTCAGATAACAAGTCTATTTATCATTATAGCTAGAATCTGGGAGCCAAAATACACCTACCCCTATTAAGATAGGAGAATGATGCCAGTCCTAACAAGTGTGTCACCAGGCAGACAAAAATAAGTCAAGTACAATCCCTATCCTCTTGAGGATTACAATCCATGGCAGAAAAGATATGAAAGCTAATAATTAGCTTTCCCTGAGGGCCATGTTTCTTTTCATAATTGCAGTGCCACATCTCAGACTTTGTTAAACAAAAATAAAGATGGCAAATGCTTTGGTCTAGGTTGCTGCAGTAGAAAGCCAGATGTAGAAGGAACTGTGACTCTGCCTCTCATGCAGGCCTGAATCTGGAGTGTGGTCCTCCTGTGGGGTTGCACTTACTCTTGATTTTTCCAGAAAGACTGTCTACAGGTGCCTCCATGCTGTGTTCCTCTGAGGGAAGCCCCAGCTGTGTAGCTGAGTCTGTGGTGGGGTGCCAGAGGGGAACAAGGACCCCTTCTCCAAGCCCCTTCACCATCACAGAGGCTGCCTGCCTGATGGGGTAGAGATGCAGACTTTCCCTACTGCACCCAGCACTGCAATTGTGTCTCTGCTGTCAGAAACTAACCACTAGTGGAAAAATCTGGAACTTGAGGCCTGCTTTTCAGATTCTTTTGGTCCACGGGGTGATCCCTTGATGTGCTGCTCTTCCCCTTCCCCTAGGGATGGGGCTTCCTGAGAGCTGGACTGCTGTGATTGTTATTGCTCTTCTGGGTCTAACCACCCAGTGGGGCCACCAAACTCCAGGCTGGTGCTAAGGAACGGCTGCAAAGAGTCCTGTGATGTGGTCCGTGTTTAGGTCTCCCAGGTGTGAATACCGGCACCTGCTCTGGTGGAGGTGGCAGGAGAGTGAAGTAGATTCTGTGAGAGTCTTTGGTTGCAGGTAGACTTAGTGTGCTGGCTTTCTTGAATGCTGATTACGCTGGTGGTGAAGTTTTCATGTGGACAGACTCAGGGCCTCTGGTTAGCCAGGATACTGCAGGTGGTGGTATTAACTATTGTTTTCTCCTTCCTGGGAGCAGGGTCATTCTGTCATGAGTTGCTGTAAAGGCCTGAGTTGGCTGGCCTTCAGCCAGGAGGTGCTGCTTTCAAGAGCGCACCAGCTGTGAAATTAGTAGTCGGATATAAGCCTCACCTAAGTTGACCAGGGGAGGTACTCTGGTTACTCAGGCAATGGATGGGGCCATAAAGCTCTAAAGTCTGAGCTCAGACTCTCCTCTGGTGGGCTTGCCATGCCACTGTGGGGACTGGGAGGGTGGTTCTCAGGCCAATGAGGTTATGTTCCAGAGAGGAGTACAGCTGACTCTGCTGAGCCGTACTGTTCACCAGGTAAGTGGGGAATAGCTAGTAGCAAAAGGTCTCACCCATCTCCCACGCAGTTGGCAAGGTTGGTCTCACTCCCACAATGTCCTACTAACTATGCCAAGTTTAGATCCAGGCAGCTTGCTCTCCTGAAACCCAGACCTTGCCTCAGGCCATAAACTACCCCACTTAGCAAGGAAGCACTGCTTTCAGGCCTTGCCCCTCCCCATTTGCCAACAAAGTTGGCTGTAACTCCTGCTCTTGTATCTGCAGCAGTTCCCATTCACCCCCAGATTCTGTCAAAAAAGTTAGTGCCCAGTTAAAATTATTGCAAAATTCAGTTGGAAGCTTCTGAGACCCTGTGAGCCTTCCCTAATTCTGCTGAGTGCCTTCCCTGAGGACTCCTGTGAAATACAATCAGGGATGGCTTCCCTGTGCTCAAGCTGAAGAATGGGAGTGCCTACAAGGTTCTTCCCACTTCGCACAGCTCTCTAAATCCATTCCAGCTCTAGATAAGGTTAAATCCTTCTCTGGTGATCTGTATTTTCAGATTCCCCAGTGGGAATATGTGTTTGAAGGCAGGTTTTCCCCCTTTCAGACTATGGAAACTCATAGTTGTTCATCTGTCTCATGGAATCCGCAGTGACGTGAGCTTCTTTCAAAGATCTGTGAATTCTTTAGGTTTTCCCGGTATGCTCCTGCAGTGGTTCTCGGAGCAAAAGTTCACGCTGTGAATCTTCACATGCCGTACTGTCCATCCGAATAGGAGGTACATGTTAGCACTATCTCTGTCCAATATCTTCCCCCTGTGAAAGGAAATTAAATGTTGACACCCCAAACTCATTTAGCCAAAGGGAAAAGTCAAGCTGGGAACTGGGTCATGCAAACCTGTCTCCACCTTTTGATTCCTAAATAAAACAGCTACAAGATGAAAAGCTACCCACCTTCCCCACGTTTTGCCAACAAGGAAATTCCTGGTGAGCTGTTACAACCTCACCATTGCAATGTTAATTGATAGCTTATCTTGACAGGTGCAGTCAACCAGCCTGCCAGACACAAATGCATATCAGATTATTCCCCTATCCCATTTTGTCTGTATTATCTTATGTAAGATGCAGATTCCCCACATTTTTCCTTTGCCCCTTTTGTTTAAGTGAAAACTGTGTGCTTCTCAATATCCTGCCCTTTCCCCTTTAAACTTGGAGCCCCCAAAATCATCTTCGGCGAAAGGCATAGACCTGTCTCCTGTGAGCGTCCTTAACCTTGGTGAATAAATCTCCAAAAATGATTAATACTTGTCTCATCAGTTTCTTTGACACCCTCATCATGACTTTCCTATAGGCAAACGTAAGGACAGGGATAGTCATATCCTCTCCAATAGTCCTTTAGGTCTCATGCTAAAATATTGAGAGGAGAATGAGAGGACTAGGCACAAGAAAAAGCAACAGATGATAAAATATTGTTGTTTCATCTGGGCCAAGGAACCCATCCTCAAATCTGCCTTCTGGCCAAAATATGGATCAGATGAGAATTGGGTCTGTCAACTTTTAATTCAGTATGTGAATGACAAAATTCCTGTTTCACAGGGATTACTTTTTCAATGTTTCTGTGGCCTTATTGCATCCGTGACAAATCTGAGCCCCATGGATTGCCATTTCAGCTCTTCTTTCACGATACCTTCATTCCTTTTGCTCTTTGTCCTGTGACCATGCTCACTGTTCCAATCCTGAACTTCATGTAAATCACATCAATTTACTGTTTTTGTTTCTCTTCTTGGGTTGCTGATCATTTTGAAGAAAATCTCAAAACCCACCTACACATTTCTGCCATCATTCAAGCCTCAGTTGGCTCCCTCTGATATTTCATAATCTTTTATTTTGTACTCAATTAACTACACATTCACCACTTATACTGAACATTTTTTATTTTTGCCTGTCAAATGTCCATTTCCATTTGTTTTGATAACAGCACCCCGATATTCCTTTGGGTAACTATGCCTATGTCACTTTCAACCTTTGTGGTCTGAGTAGGGGATATGCAAAGGACCAACTTGCTAGTTCTTTCTCTCTGTGGGAATGAGCATGTGGTCCAAGTCTCTACTGGAAGCTCAGTTCCAGAACTTTGCTGGAACTAAAGAGGTATTCTTTTTGCATGGTGGTTGCTAAACTGGTTGAATTTAAACCTGGAGCTACTAGTGGCCACTCTTGCCACCATATAAACTGATTCTGCCTAAAAAGGAAGCCAGCACAGAGAAATACAGGGAAAATGGTGAAAATATATTGCTGATGATGGTATCATTTTGTTGTTAAGAACAAATAGTTCCCCTTCAAAGTGTTTCAATTCCTGATTGTTTGTTCTATTCTAAAAGGTAACCATACCCATTCATCTATCAGCCCTCCCTATCTCTGCTATGCCCAAACACTCCACCATGTACCATACCTGTCCTTCCCATCAAATGCTCACCCTTGCCTCCTTTGATGATGTCCAACAGTATCCTAGATTACCCTAGATTGGAATGAGCCTAGGTTGTATGGTCTGACCCCAGCTCACAGGGGGAGAACACAGGAACAGGGTCTGAGTTATGGATTAAAAATCTCCTGCTCTCCTTTGTTTTGTGTGCTCTCCCTTGCCTCTGCCTTGCATGCAAGAGGCACCCTTCTATAGAAGTAAATTTCCTTGCTGAGAAAACTTTTGCCTGAGTGCTAGTTTCACTTTGTGGCACCAAATATTTGTTTCTAACAATTTGGGGGCCTGCCCAGGATTCCCATTTTCCTCTGGGGAAGGGGTCTCTGGTCATCTCCCACGGGGAGATGCGTCCCACTGCCTTCTTGTGGTGGTCTCAGGGGCTAGAGATACAGCCACCACCCGCTGTGATGAATAAACCCGGACTCTCAGCAATGTGGGAAGGAAAGGCTTGCCTACAAACACCATGGTGACCAGATAACTTCGTGCACAGACCAAGGTAACAAAAGCTGCAGAGGGGCAGCGAAGTATTTCCTTGGTGGTCGGGATATCTTGGAGGTTGAAAGTGTGTGTAAATGATCACTGCTTGTGGTGCTGCTTGTGTGAATGGTGATAAGCACTACTGTTGTGTGGGGTGAGTGGGTTCTATCTGTGGTTCTATGGTCACTTCATATAGCTTCGGGTGGATCCTGCCATGGGGCTTATACCAGCATGTCAGTGCTAAGAGGGACCTAATTTCCCACAAGGGAAGTGGCCAGATAGGACGAAGCAAATGGAAAGGAGTACAAGAAACCTCCATTAAGGGGGGTGAGCCTCTAGAGAAAGGGGAAGGCAAGAGATCTCTAGTAAGAGAGGTTGGACCACACAGACACTCAAGGGAGCATCCAAAACCTCCAAGATTGGAAACACTCCTAATACAACAGGCAAAGGTAAGGAAGGGGATAGTCATATTCCCTCCAATAGTCTTTTAGGTGTCATGCTAAAATACGGAGAGGAGAATGAGAGGACTAGGCACAAGAAAAAGCAACAGATGATAAAATATTGTTGTTTCATCTGGGCCAAGGAACCCATCCTCAAACCTGCCATCTTCTGGCCAAAATATGGATCAGATGAGGATTGGGTCTGTCAACTTTTAATTCAGTATGTAAATGACAAAATTCCAGTTTCACAGAAAGAAAGAGACTATGCTCTCTGCTGGAGAAAAGAACCTGTTCTCCTCTTTCCCTTAAAGAATGTAGGGGAAGGATCAGATTTCACACTCCCCAAAGTAGGCACAGTAAAACCAACTGCTAGGTAGAGGACACCCAACTCCTGCAATCCTCTAAACCACCTTCCCCTGTTTAATTCTCCCCTTCTTGACCTGCCCCCTTCCCAAGCAGCTGCTGTTGCCCTGGACCCAGTCCTGGATCCTTCTCCTACTCCTATTATTCCTCCCCCTTATAAGTCTGAATAAAAAAGATATTCAAAATTTTCCTTTCCCCTCTACCTCTAAGGAATCAGCTCCAACTATCTTTCCTTTGAGAGAGATGCCCCAAGGAGGAGGAGCTATTGGCTTTGCAAATGCTCCTTTGACTATTTCAGAGGTTCGAGGTTTAAGAAAAGAACTTAAGCCACTGCTAGATGACCCATATGGGGTAGCAGACCAAATTCATCAATCCCTAGGCCCCCAGTTATACACCTGGGCTGAATTAATGTTCATCCTATGTATCTTCTTCTCAGGGAAAGAAAGGGAGATGATTTGCAGGGCTGCTATGACAACTTGGGAACGTGAACACCCTCCCAGCCAAAACGTTCCTGCAGCAGACCAGAAATTCCTGGCCCAAGATCCTCAATGGGAAAATAACAATGCAGTACACTGAGAAAACATGAAAGATCTTAGGGAAATGATAATTAAAGGAATTCAGGAGTCAGTGCCCCTCACTCTGACTCTTTCCTGAGCCTGTGACATACAATAAGAAAAAGACGAAGGCCCCATGACATTTCTAGAAAGACTAAGGGAACAAATAAGGAAATATGCAGATTTAGATCCAGAAGACTCTCTCAGGCAAGGAATGTTAAAGCTACATTTTGCCACAAATAGCTGGCCAGATGTAGCAAAGAAGTTGCAGAAACTAGAAAACTGGAAAAAACACTCCATAGAGGAACTCCTAGGAAAAGCCCAAAAAGTATATGTGAGGAGAGATGAAGAAAAGTAAAAACAAAAAATGAAATTTATGCTATCCACCTTCCAACAGATGGCTTCAAGCCTATATGTTTCTAAACAGAGACTCCAGGCGGGGCAGGAATTATAAAGGGTCCAAACACCTGTTTGGAGGACCCAAGCCTCCAACTAGGGGACCCGGACCCTCAGTTACCAGGCCCTCTAAAGAGTATGGGGGAGCAAGGTCAAAGAATCCCAGAACTGAGGGAGAGGAAGAACTCAAGATACGTGCTTCAAATGTGGAAGAGCAGGCCACTTCAAAAGAGAATGGCCCCAGTGGGAAAAGGAAAAAGAAATTGTTCCGCTCATGGCATTCGAGGAGGAATAGGGAGGTCAGGGGCTCTGTCTTTTCCATCTCAAGTCCCACCAAGAGTTCTTGATAAATTTAGAGGTGGGACCCAAACATGAGCTATCACCTTTTTAATAGATTTAAGGCTGTTGGTTCCTTTGTTTGCTATTGGCCCTCTAATATAAACTGCTCATTAGAGGAACTTCTCATCTTAGGGGTGAAAGGGGAAGGATTTAAAGCCAAAGTTTTAGAAGAAACAGAAGTTAAATACAAAAATCAATCAGCCAGTATTAAATTCCTGCTAATCCCTGAAGCAGGAACAAACCTGTTAGGAGGAGACCTGCTATTACAACTAGGCATAGGCCTGCATGCCTGCCCTGAAGGATTTTTCACTTCATTGAACCTGCTCACTACCACAGAAAAAAGTTACATTCATCCCAATGTGTGGTCAAAAGAAGGGAACTGAGGGAAACTAAGAATGCCCCACAATTCATACAAAGTTGAAAACCCCTGGGGAAAGCAGAAGGCAATATCCAATTCCTCTAGAAGGCAGGATAGGCCTCAAAACTGGGACTGAAGGTCTTATTCAGGATAAGTTACTTGAACTCTGTATGTCTCCATATAATACCCCTATATTACCTGTAAAGAAATCAGATGGGTCATATCAACTAGTAAAAGACCTCCAGACCATTAACCAAATAGTCCAAAGCATTCACCCTATTATCCCCAATCCATATACTATCCTCAGCAAGATTCCATATGACCATCAGTGGTTTACAGTAATAAATTTAAAGGATGCCTTTTGGGCATGTCCCTTAGCTGAAGACAGCCAAGACATATTAGCTTTTGAATGTGAAGATCCTCAGTCGGGGGGAAGCAACAATACTGCCGGATGGTCCTGCCCCAAGGATTTACAAACTCTCCTAACCTGTTTGGCTAAATTCTTGAACAAATTTTAGGGAAGATATCTGTCCCAGAGTCTATATGCATGCTCCAATATGTAGATGACATACTTGTGTCTGGGGAAAGTCATAGAACAAGTATCTGATTTCTGGATCAGTCTTCTCAATCACCTGTAAGCGGAAGGATTACAGGTATCAAAGGGGAAGCTCCAATTTGTATAGCCTGAAGTCAAGTATTTAGGGCACTGGATAAGTGCAGGCAAGCGAAGAATAGGACCTGAAAGAGTCAAAGGAATTGTGTCCTTACCCCTGCCTAGTACAAAACAAGAGCTTAGAAAATTTTTAGGGCTAGTTGGATATTGCTGCTTGTGGATTGATTCATATGCTCTAAAAGCAAAGTCTCTGTACTCTAAGCTTACCCAAGAAAAACTTCACCCCCTCCTTTGGGCCCCAGAGGAAGTCAATGAATTTAAAGAACTGAAACACTTACTCATAACTGCCCCTGTTTTAGCTCTGCCCTCCCTCAAACAACCATTTCACCTGTTTGTCAATGTAAATAAGGGAGTAGCTTTAGGGGTACTTACCCAAGAACATGGGGGCCACTGGCAGCCCGTGGCCTTTTTGTCAGAAATTCTAGACCCAGTAACCTGTGGATGGTCCAAATGTATTCAAACTATAGCGCCCACTGCTTTGTTGATTGAGGAAAGTAGAAAGCTAACCTTTGGGGGAAAATTAATTGTTAGCACACATCATCAAGTTAGAAGAATATTAAACCCAAAGGCAAGTAGATGGCTTACAGGCTCAAGAATTCTAAAACAAGATGCCATTCTATTAGAAAAAGATGACCTCACTCTCACCACTAACAGTGCCCTTAACCCTGCTGCTTTCCTACCTGGGAATCCAAACCCCAAAGATCCTGAACATGATTGTTTAGATCTCATTGACTACCATACTAAGGTTAGAATTGATTTAAGAGAAACACATTTTTAAACAGGACTTCATCTTTTTATAGATGTCTCCTCCCCGGTAGTTGAAGGAAAAACACACAACGGATACTTTGTCATAGATGGAGTTCTTGCTGAAATAGAATCTGGAAGATTGCCAAATAATTGGTCTGCTCAAACTTGCAAATTGTGTTAAATCAGACTCTAAAATATTTACGAAAGCAAGAAGGTACCATCTATACCTACTCCAAGTACACCTTTGGGGTAGTGGACACCTTTGGAAACATTTGGACTGAGCGGAGCCTAATTAACAGCAAAGGGCAGGACCTTGCCCACAAAGAATTAATTACTCAAATTTTCTTTTTTTTTTGAGACGGAGTCTCGCTCTGTCGCCCAGGCTTGAGTGCAGTGGCGCCATCTCGGCTCACTGCAAGCTCTGCCTCCCGGGTTCACACCATTCTCCTGCCTCAGCCTCCCGAGTAGCTGGGACTACAGACTCCCGCCACCGCGCCCGGCTAATTTTTTGTATTTTTAGTGGGGACGGGGTTTCACCGTGTTAGCCAAGATGGTCTCGATCTCCTGACCTCCTAAAACGCTTACAATTACCAGAAGAAATAGCAATTGTGCATGTCCCAAGGCACCAGAAAAATTCTACCTTTGAAAGCCGAGGAAATAACCTTTTCGATCAAATTGCAAAACAAGTTGCCCTCTCTCAAAAAGCACCTAGCTTCCACCTGACTCTCTGTCTTTCCCCACTAGTTGCAATCCCTATCTTCTCTCCTGCTGAAAAGGAAAAATTAGAGAAACTAGTAGCTAAGGAAAACTCAGAAGGGAAGTGGGTGTTACCAGACCAAAGGGAAATGCTTTCCAAACCACTTATGGGAGAAATCCTGTCCCAACTACATCAAGGGACTCACTGGAGAACTCAAACTATGTGTGATGCAGTTCTCAGAGCCTATGGATGTATAGGAATTTATACCTGAGTAAACCAAGTTGTGGACAGCTGCCTAATATGTAAGAAAACTAATAAACAGACCCTAAGGAAACAACCTTTTGGGGGCAGAAGCCCTGGATTAAGGCCATTTCAAAGTATTCAAGCTGACTATGCTGAAATGCCCCCACTAGGTAGCCTTAAATATCTAATAGTAATAGTAGACCACCTCACTCATTGGGTGGAAACCATTCCCCTCCCCAGTGCAACAGCTAATAATGTGGTTAAAGTATTACCAGAGAACACAATACCTTGGTTCAGGCTACTAGAAAATACTGACTTAGACAATGCGACTCATTTTACTGCAATTATCATTAAAGGGCTACTCAAGCTTTAGGAGTCAAATGTGAGTGTCATAACCCCTGGCATCCATCCTTTTCAGGAAGAATAGAAAGGATGAATCAGACTTTGAAGAATCCTCTAACTAAGTTAATTTTAGAAGCTCTATTACCCTGGACTAAGTGTCTCTCCATTGCTCTACTCAGGATGGGAACTGCCCCTCAAAAAGACGTTGGCCTATCCCCTTATGAAATGCTCTATGGGTTACCATACTTAAGCTCCACTGGTAATATTCCCACTTTTGAGACCAAAGATCAATTCCTTAGGAACTACATACTTGATCTATCTTCTACCCTATCTTCCCTTAGGACTAAAGGTCTCAGCGCAAACCCCACCTCTTGAGTTTCCAGTTCATCAGCACTGGCCCAGAGACTACGTCCTGGGACGTAGTCTTAAGAGCTAGAAAGAAGAGAAACTTGAACTGCTCTGGGAGGGACCATATCTAGTGCTCCTAACAACTGAAACTGCAGTCTGAACCACCGAGAAAGGATGGAGCCATCACACCTGAGTCAAGAAAGTGCCGCCCCCTCCAGGGTCATGGGCTATAGTCCCAGGGGAAAATCCTACCAAACTAAAGCTAAGGAAAGTTTAACTCTCATTTATTCTATTACTCCTTCTTCTTTCCTTGTTCTGTTGCTAGCCACCTCTTTATTAATGCAACTAGATCAGACTCAACCCAAACCATGACCTCTGATGCTTGTTTAGTTATGTCTTGTGGGGATCTCTAAAGCCAGAGACAGCTTGCAGCAGCAGGGAAATATCTCTGCCCCATCCACAGGAGGTGCTTCTCCCATTTTGTCATACTTCGGAATGTGTCGTTTGGACCACTCAATGTCAAGACTGGGTCCCCTCAGAGGATTTCCTGCTAGCAGTTCTAAAGCTCTATAATCATTTTACTAAAGGAAGTGCCCTCCCAATTGTCAACATAACCAATGTAACCCGGTGCAAATTTCCATCACCAACCCAACTCTCCAAGATTCCTCCCCTACCCTGAACTGTTTTTATGGTATGGGAGCAGATGTGACAGGAAAAGACCCTATAGGATTCTTCGAGTTGCACCTCATTACATCCTCATCCCTCACATTTCTACCTCTATCCTCTTCTAAACTTGCTGACCAGACCACTGTCTCTTCTCCACCTAATAACAAAACCAACGTAGCTATTGTAGAAGTTAAAAATTTAAAACAAACACTGGCAATTGAAACAAGATACCATGATGCAAATGCCTGGATGGAATGGATTGAATATTCTGTTCACACTCTAAATAAAAGCGACTATTACGCTTGTGCGCAAGGTAGGCCAGAGGCCCAAGTTATCCCCTTTCCACTTGGATGGTTTTCTGACCATCCAAGCTGTATGGTGGCTCTTTTCTAAGACCCCACAGCCTGGGGTAACGAATTCTGTCGAATTCTCTCTCTGCTATTCCCTGAAGTTCAACATCCTGCAGGTCAGCCCCTGAGGGTCATCCAGCCTCCATCTCCAGACGCCAATTTTACTTCACGTCTCTCATGACAGGAACAACATTTGGCGTTTCTTGGATACCTGAAGGGATGCAGTGAGTTTAAATATTTCCAATAGTTTACCAATCAGTCTGCCCTTGTTCATCCCCATGCTGATGTATGGTGATATTTTGGTGGACCTCTACTGGACACTCTGCCAAGTAACTGGAGCGGCACTTGCGCTCTAACTCAATTGGCCATCCCTTTCACTCTGGCATTTCATCAACCAGAAAAAGGGAAACCACAACACCATAAAATGAGAGAGGCCCCTCATGGATCTTTCAACTCTCATGTTTATATAGCTGCAGTTGGAGTCCCACAGGGGGTACCTGATAGATTCTAAGCCCAAGACCAAATAGTGGCAGGATTTGAATCATTATTTCCATGGCTAACTATTAATAAAAATGTAGATTGGATAAATTACATCTATTATAACCAGCAGCGATTGCTTAATTACACTAGGGATGCTGTCAAAGAATTAGCCAAACAATTAGGGCCTACTAGCCAGATGGCTTGGGAAAACAGAATGGCCCTAGATATGATATTAGCAGAAAAGGGTGGAGTTTGTGTTATGATAGGAACCCAATGCTGCACCTACATTCCCAACAATACAGTCCCTGATGGAACAATTACAAAAGCTTTACAAGGTCTTACCTCCTTATCAAATGAATTAGCCACAAAATCTGGGATAAATGACTCTTTCACAGGATGGTTAGGGAAATGGTTTGGTAATTGGAAAGGACTCATGGCCTCTACTATTACTTCTCTTGCAGTCGCAATAGCTGTGTTTATTCCTGTTGGATGCTACATCATACCCTGCATTCGTGGACTAGTCCAAAGACGTATAGCAATAACTGTTACCAAAACCTTCCCTAGTTCTTCCCAATCCTATACTAAAAGATTCTTTCTCCAGGAAGAACAAAACTGAGTCATATTAGGTAAGTTTGAATAGCAAAACGTATAAATTCAAGAGCGGGAAATTGTTGTTAAGAACAAATAGTTCCTCTTCAATGGGTTTCAGTTCCTGATTCTTTGTTCTATTCTAAAAGGTAATCTTACCCATTCATCTATCAGCCCTCCCTATCTGTGCTATGCCCAAACACCTCAAGAGGTACCATACCTGTCCTTTTGGTCAAATGCCCCTTGCCTCCTTTGATGATGTCAACAGCAGCCAATTGGAATTAGCCTAGATTGTGTGGTCTGACCCCAGCCCACAGCAGGAGGACAAGGGTCTGCGTTAGGAATAAGAAAACTTCTGCTCTTCTTTGTTTTGTGTGCTCTCCCTTGCCTCTGCCTTGCATGCAAGAGGTGCCCTTCTATAGAAGTTAATTTCCTTGCTGAGAGAACTTTTGCCTGAATGCTAGTTTCACTCTGTGGCATTGAATATTTGTTTCTAACAATAAGAACACTTAGATCCACACATGGCGCATGTGCCTGAAGCTATCATAGGCTTATCCATACAAACTAGTGAATATTTTCCTTGGGCCAACTTGAGTTAGGTTTCTGTCATTTCACTGAAATGAGTCCTAACACACTTCTGGATGGAACGGATTGAGCAGTGTGTTAGGCACTGTTTTCTTAAAGATCATCATTAATACTAACAACAACAGCTGATATTTATTGAGTGCTTACTATATACTAAGTATCATTTTAAGCACTTTGCTTGGATAAAATCGTTAAAACCTCACAATAACTCTATGATGTTACTATTATTATCTCCTGTTTACAGATGAAAAAACAGAGGAACAGAGAGATTAAGAAACTTGTCCTAGGCCGGGTGCGGTGGCTCAAGCCTGTAATCCCAGCACTTTGGGAGGCCGAGACGGGCGGATCACGAGGTCAGGAGATCGAGACCATCCTGGCTAATATGGTGAAACCCCGTCTCTACTAAAAAAATACAAAAAACTAGCTGGGCGAGGTGGCAGGTGCCTGTAGTCCCAGCTACTCAGGAGGCTGAGGCAGGAGAATGGCGTGAACCCGGGAGGCAGAGCTTGCAGTGAGCTGAGATCTGGCCACTGCACTCCAGCCTGGGCAGCAGAGTGAGACTCCGTCTCAAAAAAAAAAAAAAAAAGAAAAGAAACTTGTCCTCAGGTTATACACTTGTAACTGGAAGATTTGAGACTCCAGCCAGGGAAGAGTTCCACAGCTGTGTTATTCTACATTGCCTCAAGAGTCAGCAAATCCAGTCGCATTTTCTCATTCTCTTTAGCCTCTTTGCCCAGTTCGACTATCCATTTGCTCTTCAAACTTGCATAGAAAGCTTTAGCTTTCCAGTCCTTCTGTTAGGAACTTCATTAGGTTTTCTTTTCCCCTGCCTCCTAAATCTAAGGTTTTCCTAATAATTCTCTACTCTTTTCTTGGTAATCTCACGTACCTCTGTGCATTAACTCAAGCCTCTAATTTTGAACTTCCTGCTTTCTCCAAATCACTCAAATGTCCTGCTAGGGCCTCAAATGGCATGAATTGCATCACACAATGTTGAGTTTGCAGGAAGAAATTAAATTTTTTTTATTATTTCAGTCTTGGTTGGAAATTATAATTTATGCCAGAGGTTATAAAATTCAACCGTTAGGTAATAAGATTATTGACTCAGGTGCTTTGGGAGGACTAAAGATTCAGCTAGCCATTATATCTGGTGTGATGAGAGATGTTAGTTAATATTTAGATACTAATTACCTAGCAGTTAAAATAAATCTGTACTTATTTTGTATCTTATAATCATAAAGCTGAGTTTTGTCTGTCTTTTACTAAAATGTAAATGATCTTCCCTGAAATACTGAAAATAATACTTTTCATTTGTACCTTGGAGATGATGAATATTTGTTAAGATGTTTATTAAAGCAAAAGTGTTTCTTCTCTTCTGGTTGTAAAATGACTGGAGAGGTTGTTTTTAGTTGATCACACCTGTGCAAATTAATTCCTCTCTAGGGTCATGGCTTCTCATATTTGGCCTTTCTTTAGAATCGTCTGATATCCCACACCAAGAAATTCTGATTCAATTGTACCAGAGTAAGGACAGGGCATTGGTATTTTCACAAGCACTCCAGGTTATTCAAATGTGCTTCCAACCTTGAGAATCATTGCTCAGAAGGTACACTTTTTAGGGTTGCTCAATAAATATGGAACACCCAGTTAAATTTTAACTTTTAGTAACCAAACATTTTTAGCGTGTTTTATACTAAGAATTAATTCACTGTTTATCCAAAATTCAATTTTAACTGGGCATCCTGTGTTTTTATTTGCCAAACTTGTTAACCTTATCATTTATCTGAGTTCATCCCTGTGATTTCATCAGAAATAAGAGATTATATTACATTACTGAATCAGAAGCATCAAGACTTTCATCTTGTCTTTCTTCTTTCAGGCCTGTTTGTAATAAATCTTGTACCTCCAAAAGTTTATTTCTTTAAAAAGGAAGCACTGCAAATTCAGCCAGGAGGCCAACATTTTCCTCTAGAAGTTGCCCACATTCTCCCTCTTGTGTGTTTCCCAGGTGGTTCCCTCCAGCAAAGGAAGGTCAAGTCTCTCTCAGGCTTCAAAGCTCTCTGACATTTTCTTGCCATCTCATCTTAAAAGAGAATGTTTTCTGCTTTTAAAGGTTCATGTGATTAGGCTGGGCCGGCGTAGGTGATCTGAAATAATCTCCCTATTTGGGTCAGTAACTTTTATTACATCAGTAAAGTCCCTTTTCTATATACTGTAACATCTTTACAGGATCCAGAGATTAGAATGTGGACATTTTGGGGGATCCATTCTGCCTACCACAGTTGTTACAGGTGGCACTTTCACTTCTCTCTTCGATCAGATTCTCTGCCTGTCCACTTTGTCATAGAATGCATCCTCCAATTGCCTCCTGAGAAAGAAAGCATGAAAATACTATTTAAACATTTGTATATTTGAAAATGTCTTTTTAGACCTCATACTTAAGGAAATCATTTTTTCTCAGAATTTATCTTTTATTTATGTTTCTGTCGAGAATCCAATGCCATTCTGATTTCTAAATCTTCATAAATTATCTCCTATTTTTTCCTCCATGAAAGCTATTAAGATCTCTCTGACTCACGTGGTTTGAAATGTCACAACTTTGTTACAGATAATTTTTATCCATTAAACCGAGAGCTGATGTGTTTCTATCCTTTAGTTCTGAGAACTGTTGTCCTGGTTTTCTTTGGTAATTATCTTTCTTCTCTTTGCCCTACTAGCTGTTAGATATTCCACCTTTCCTTGCCTAACTGCCCTGGCTAGTGCCTCCACTATAATGTTGAAAAGAAGTAGCGACAATTGACATCCTTGTCTTATTCCTGATCTTAGGTGAAAATGTTCATTCTTTCAAGATTAAGTATGATGTTAATTATGGATTTTTCATAGAGGCTCTTTATTAGGTTGAGGAAGTTTCCTTTTATTCCTAGTTGAAGTGTTTACATCAAGAAAGGGTGTTAGATTTTGTCAAGTGCTTTTCCTTCATCTTTTGAGATGATCATGTGGTTTTTGTCATTTAGTCTATTAAAGTAGTGCTTACATTAATGTTGTATGTTACACCAAACTTCCATTCCTGAGATAAATCCTACTTGGTCATGTTGTATAATTTTTTTTTTTTTAATGTTGCTGGGTTTGGCTTGCTAGTATTTTGTTGAGGATTTTTATGTTACTATGCATAAGGTATATTGGTGTGTAGTTTTCTTGTGATGTCTTTCATTTTGTTCTTTATTTCCTTGTATTTCCAGATGGGAAGTCACTGTATACAGCCCTAATCTTAGGACAAGTTTCCAAATAAGCCACTTCAGGCAAGTAAAAATTTCTGTATCTAGCAGAGAAACAAAGCTGTATATTCTTTTGAGGTTCCCTCCTAGCTTCCTTCCCTCTCCTCAAGCCAACTAATAAAACTTGTTTTTTATACTCCAAATATTATTTATAGTCGTTTGATCATCTATGAGGCACCTGCAAGTCAACATTTATGGCAAGCGGCCCCCTCACTCCCTAAATAAGCAGTTTTGATTTAGCTCCACTCATCAACTCACCTCCCAACTGTAATTTGTCAAGCGTAGCAGCGTAGTGTCAGTCAGGTGCACTTCAGTGGTTAATCTCCTTGCACACCGGTGGAACTTAGGGCACAATAAGGTAAGAAACGAAGATAGTGATACACAAAGGGAAAACTAAATCCAGGTAGTGATATACAAAGGGAAAGATAGTGATATACAAAGGGAAAACTAAACCCAGCTTAGAAAGTCCTAGGCATGGGGATGGGTGGCTGGGACGCCGGCCTAAGATTTTAGCAGGGAACAGACCCAGCAGTTCCATGGGATCTCTCAACTCCAGAAAAGGCCGAGTGAGGACAAGGAAGACCACACGGATAATTTCTGTGGCTCTGGTAAGGGGATGACAAGGGAGAAAAACCTTCCCACGGTACCGTCTGGCCCGCGGCGCTTGTCTGCCTGCGCGAGGTCAAAGCCCGGCGCCGCCCACGCGCAGCTCGGGTGGGAACCCGCAGAGGTGGGGTGAGCAGGGCAGCTGGCGGCGGCGGGCGAGAGCCGGGGCGCCACGTCCTAGGCCGCGGGGTCGGGGCTGCAGGCACAGCTAGAGCGCTTTCCGCGGGGTTTGGCTCCTGTCGCTTCCCGTCTCGCCGAACCGGCATAGCCACTACAGCCAGAGTCGCAGCGACTCCTCAAAGCCTGGCTGCTGGCGGCCGGGAGCGCCGGGAGGGGGCGCGAAGCCGGAGGCTCCGGGACGTGGACGCAGGTAAAGGCCGGCGGGTCGGAGTCGGGCGAAGCGCGGCGGCTGCGCCTCTCGGAGGGGCCTGGCCTCGGCCGGGCCCTGCCCAGCCGCGGTGGCCCGGGTCTCCACGTTGGCCCAAGCGGGGACGTGCCAAGGGGCTGGGCTAGGGCTGCCGCTGGCCTGGCCGCCTCTCGCCCGGGCCTCCGGTGACGCGGCGGCGGCGGCTTAACTTTCGCACCTGAGACTCTCCGAGCGGCCTCGGGGCGCGCCCGCCTGGAGATTGGAATCACACGGGGTCGAAAAAGCTGAGCCCTAGACGCGAGGCGCCGGAGGCGTGGCGGAGGAGGCCGGGGAGGGTAGGGTGGGTGCCAGGGGTCCAGTACTGAACACTCTCCAGGTCTGAGATCTGAAACTGCGTCCTGTTTAATTTCGGAGCTTGTGGGGACCACACACCCCCTTCCACGGCCGGTTCCTTCCGCACGGATCCACTTTCCTTTGTCTGGTCCATTTCAGTATTGGCGTCGCAATTGCTTTTGTTGAAGCCTTGGGTCCAGAGTGTACGACTTTCTACTAGGCAGAGGTCATAAGCTCTGAAATGCATCCGGGCGGAGGTGGGGAGATTGTCCTTTGGTGGGAAATTACTAGTGCTGCTATGAGCACTAACACGTATATACTACCTTGTTTTTTTTTGTTTTTTTTTTTTTTGTTTTGTTTTTTGTTTTTTTTTTTTTGAGATAGTGCTCATTATTTTCGTAGCATCTAATAGTTGTAAGTGCACCTGTGAGAGCTTTCATTAGTTAACTTCAAAGGTGCATTATGCGGACGGGTTACTATTATCCCATTTTATAGACCAGACTGCTGAGGCACCCAGGAGGAAAAGTGATTATATCAAAACTAAGCAGTCAGTCCTTGTGGAAACTGTGATTAGAACTTGTCTGACTAGAGTTGTCCTTGGTCCAGTTGGTCTCTTAGCCTCAAACAAAATTTAGCGGTCAAAGATGGACGATCTGATGCTCATTGTATTTTTATTTACTAATTGTTAAAATCTTTCTTGCAAAATAGAGTCAAATCCTTTCAGACACCTGTTATAGAACCCCTAAAAGTGATACTTGAAAGATCATAATCACTCTGGTTTCAAATGAGTGGTATCGTTTGAGTCGTGGAAAGAAGTAAATTTCCGTTGTCTTTTATCTGTCAAACTTTCATCTCCTGTATAAATGTAGTGCCACTGGCAGCCCGAAGATACTTGGTGACAATAGCAGAGCCTCTAAATATTTAGTAAGTAGAATCGAGGAGGTGAGCTGTTAGATTTCCCGAAATATTTGAACAGCAAGTTTTTTCTCATAAAGAATAAAAAATTTAGGAGGATAGTCATTTGAATTATTTTAATGAAAATTATCTCGTAATTGTGTGCGTGTTACGTTGTACTTTATCTCTCTGGAACCATAAAAAATTTAGCAGTTTCCCTAGGGTTTGCTCTTCGTTTTGTCAATGGTATTTTGTTAGTCCATTTTTCTTCCTCTCTTTCATTTTGTATGTGTTTGGTTTTTCAAATGAAGATTTTTTTCTTCGAAAATTCAAAAAATAATATTGAAAAAAACAAGCTTTCTTTCTTGATAAAATAGACTTAATTAGCACTTTTTTGAGTGTGTCTGAGGACCGACACCAGCCTCTTTAATAAGCACCTCATGAAGCAGGAATTCTTCCAGGCAAGAATGCAATACATTAGTCATTTTAATCTATTTCTGTAATATTTTATGACATAGCAACCTGAATAATAATGCTTTTTACTCTTACAATGTCTTTTCATCAAGGAGCATAAAGATTAAAAATTTCGCTTAAATGTTGCTAAGTACATAGTACAAGGGGCAGTATGCTTAGACTTAATTGTTGCTTTCATGGAATAAACACAGTTCTCTCTCCCTTACACCACCTCCATTTGGCCATCTGAAAAAAGGATGGTGATCTGTCCTTCCCTTCATAGGGATATTTGGGGAATTAATGAAGTAATATCTGGAAAGTAGTTTGAACTCCACGGAAGAAAAGAGCTTTGTAACTTTGAAATGTGATTGCAGAGTCTTGAAACATTTTCCCTCCTTAAACATGCTGTTGTTTATATTTTTAGAGAGTAGTCATTCCAAGTAGTCACCTCAGGAGGCTAAACACTTATTCCCGTAGTGCTGCTGCCATTCATAATTGTATATTTTGAAATTTCTAGTCAGTTTACAAGCAAAATAAAAACATTTCATGATAATATTCATAAACACTTGTTTTTTCTATTTTTTAATCAAAAATCTAGTTCAGCTTGAGTACCTATTTTCTTTGCTAAATTTGGCAGAATGCTTTCTACATGGTTGTAAAACTCAGTTCTACCTTCAGGATTTTACCACTATTAAGGATATTTAAAGCATTGTCCTGATGGCTACGAAGGCAGTTTCAAAAGGGCAGTTTAAAAAATAGTTTAAAATAATGACAGACATTATTAGAATAAGTTTACAATCTTCCCATAAGTCTACTACAAAGGGGACAATGCTTACCTGTAGGCTGAAGTTCTGTGCATATGTGTACGTTTGTATGTAGTCTCTATTGTAACCTATCAATTATCTCTTTTCATTACATTGATTTCTTAGAAATTATGTATTTTACTTACATATTAAATAGAGTACATTAAGTAGATCACATCATACTGGAACAGTGTTAGATTGGGAGTGTATTTCATAGAGAAGTTTGAATTTCACATAAATTTAAATTTAAATCTTTGTAACAATTTTGATTACTAAAATGTGGCTCCATATTGTATGTTTTAAGTGTAATACAGCCGAGGCAATATAGCCTCAAAATATAAAATTGCTATTTTCAAAAAAAGTTATGTGTGCAACAGACTTTCCTGACCACACCAATGTCAAAAGAAAAAATTTTGACAAATTAGTTTAAATATCAAATTGGCTTTTATTAGCAATTCTCAAATTAGGTAGCATCTCATTCCATAAAATAGAATGCCATGCCTTAGGCATGGCAGAATAGTTGGTTTTTTGTAAGGTGGGAACAGGGAAACAGAGTAATTTTTAAAAGTCTGTTGGTTTACATCAGATTACTTAAGGTTACTTTTAAGTGTTAAAGCAGAAGGGACTACTTATGCCAAGTCAGGTTTACTAACCCCTTTCCTGTTGCAGTGAATCTCCTGTTTTCGGGAAAAACTAGTTTGGTCTTTGACCTACTTCCTTAAAGTTTCAGTTTGATTATGTGGCACTGAGCATGAGTGACTCCCTTTTGGTTTGATCTCTTGGGGCCTAGTGGAGGAGCTCCGCTAAAACAACGTCCTGTTGTAAATTTTTATTTAACAATTCTATCCTTTCAGTAAGCTTTCACCTAAGTGAGAATGTGACCAAAACTTAGGGCATAAACGCTACTGTCAGTTACTATCATTCTGGGTTTTCAGTCTCAACATGTCACTAATAGGTTAGGTGTCCTCATTATCATAGGTTTCTTTGAGTTTTTATCATATCAGCTGGAGAGAGATCATTGACATTCAGCAGATTGCTGCATGCAGTCATTTAAAACTTTTGAGAGAATGCAGCACACTAGGGAGACTACTGTTATGACTATCAGGAAGATAATACCAAGAGTTTGGAATGTGCTCCTTAATCAAAGTTCCCATGAACCAAACCAACTAAAATTGAACAGATCAAAGAATGAGACAGACAATGAATCCATTCATTTTAACCAAGTAGCCTGTTCTTTAATTTTTTTTGCAACTGAGTCTCTATAATACCGGAATTTATCCGTGTGCAACAATAAGTGTTACCAACTGCAAAGACTCCTCTCTCTTTGACCAGTAGAAATCTAGAGCAATTCTGTTAATATCTAGTATAACTTTAACAAGAGAATTCAAAGAAGTCTTGTGCAGCTATAGCATTGCAGTAGAATCTTCTATAGAGGCTATTGTGAGGGATAAATTCTAATCATTGCTTCATTTGTATTACTCTAAGCCATAGGAAAGGGGACCTAACAAAGCCCATCCAAAAGGGTTAATGCGTCTTGGCAGTGTTCTCCTTAATCTATGACATAGATTAGGAGGAGTGAGCCAGTGTTCCACTTCTGGATTATGGAGTGAAAACTTACCATTAAGATTTTCAGCCCACATTGGCCCTTCATCCTTTACCTGTCAAGGCATGAGGTTGCCTGTGTATAAGGTTGGCCACAGAATTATCCACAAATAATGATACACCCTGTGGGTGCACATAACGACTGCTTTCCAGTTCTGTTGTTCATGGATATATTGCTTGGAATGATGGATTTAGCAGTTTCTAGCCAAGAAGCTGAAGCAGCGTTTATAGGTTAAAATAACTGTAATATGTTTGCACATAAGTCAGTTTGCAAGAAACTCTGTTCAGGCTTTTGGTACAATCCTGTCTTATGATACACTCATTTGGACTTGGTTCTTGTATCCCATGACTGGATTAAATTAAAACAGGGAGAGAGAACAAGTGGATCTAGAAATCTGACTCTATAACAGGGACCACTAGTACAATTTGAACAAGCAGTTGTGTTTGGGATGTTTTTAAGTTAGCCACTGAGTGGACTAAAAGATATTTTAAGTTATGTAAAGATTTGGGTTTGGCAGGACAGATCCAACACTCTGTGAAGTTACCTACAGAAGCAACTGGTTGTGACAATATTAACCTGCCAAGCGGAAAAGGTATAAATAAGGAAAAATTAAGAGGGATAAGTCTTATTATGATGGAGGATCTTTTTCTGATGTCTTGGGGAAAGATGTCATTGTGAAGTCATCAACTTCTTATCCTGGTTAACCTGATTTTTTAAGGTCTGTGGCTTAAGAAGAGAAGCAAGTGGCATCAGGAGGTGGTCTTTTATGAGGGAGATGTGAATCCAGGGGTCAACACCTTTGAATTTAGCTGCAACGTCTGTAGTCAGGAGCACTTGGTAGGGTCCTTTCCAGGGGATTCAAAAGCAGTCTTTCTTTGATGGCATTTCCAGAACACCCAATCACCAGGATCCAACAAGCCTTTTTGGATCTGTGTCTTGAAAGTCTTCCTTTACCTGTTGGTGATAACTTTTAGCATAGTACATTAAGAATGTACAGTATTGGGTCATTTCAACATGGGTCAATTAGGGATATACATTTGGTGTAGTAGCCAAAGATATAGACTGACCAGCAGTAATTTCATAAGAAGTTAACTTGTGTTTTCCAGCACTGTTGCTCTGAAGAGTCATAAGAGCCAGAGACAAAATTTTAGGCCAAAGAAGGCTAGTGATTTCAGATAAGTTGGAAATTCTGAGGTTAAGTATCCCATTAGTTTTATCGACCTTACCAGAGGACTGAGGAGGGTAAGGACAGTGATAATGCTAGACTGTTTATAATAATTTAAGTAATGCATGAATTACTGTCCAGTAAAATGAGTGGCTCAGTTACTTGAAATGGCATTCAGTATACCCCAGATGTGAAGTACTACTTTTGTTTTACAGTAAGGTCATTGTCAGCCTTTTGACCTGGGAAGGCCTGAGCCCATCCATAGAACACACAGATTATAACAGGCACATACAGACTATTGCAAGTACATGTTTGGTGGGAGTGGATGAAGTCTAATTGTACATGTTCAAATGGGCCTAATGGTTGGAGTGAGGGCCGGTCATTCCAGGGGAACATAAAGTGACTTTCTTGGAGTATGAGTTTGCCAGGTTAAATATTGATTTTAAATAGCTTTTATAACTTTATAACAAGTTTCCCACCAAAACTTTTTGATCATTTGATCTATCTTATCAGTACCATTATGGATAAGGGAATGTAAAAGGCATAACAAATACCCCTTAAGTGACCTTTGGAGTACAAGTAGCTGTCTTGGCCTTCCCAGAACTTGGAAAGGAAATTACAAGAACATCCTTCTCATGCATCCTTCTTATTCCCAAAATTCATTTTAATTTGTAGAGGCCTTCTCCCCCTCCCCCCCAATAACTAATAGCATCTGGTTGTAGAGAGGCAAAGTTAAGTAACAGGGAGCATGCCTTACTGTTTCCAGCTGTTGGATATAGACAAAAGACCTCACAGAGTTGGGTAACATTTTTGGCATGAACATCAGTTGGGACATTTACCTGATATTCAGCCTCAGTTCTCTTTGTTTGAGCCTCTTTTTTTATAACAGTATCCAGCTTTGGGCATCAGTATCCAGCAAGGAGGTTATCAACTTGTGGGCCACTTTTTGTTGGTATGCCTGAAGGAGTGAGGAAACCTCTTTGCTTCCAAAGTGTTTCAAAATCATGAACCACTTCAAATGCATAGTGACTGTCAGTGTAAATGCTGACAGACTGATTTTTAGATAAAATGCAGGCACAGGTATGTGTGCGAGTATTCCCCAATGCCTGCTTTAATGTACAAAAAAGATTCAAGGTTTTGAATCATTGGGCAATTCTAAAGCAGGGGCTGGGGTCGTTGTACTACCCTTTTCATTCTACAAAGGCTGCCTCATGTCTCCCCCCCCCGCCCAGGCCCTGCAAGGAATGGGTTTAGGGACTGAATTTTTAGTGAGTTCAGTAAGTTGGGATGCTAAGAGTAAACATTTAGGAACCTGTAGATGGCAATATCCAACTAACTCTACTAACATGTTAAGTTGTCTCTTAGTTCTGGGCCTGGGAAAATCATGGATAAGCCTAAGTTTATTAGGAGACTTGGATGCTTGCAGCACTTAGATCATGTCTTAAATAGTAAATAGTATCTGATGATAAATATAATTTTTCTATGGAGACCTTGTGTCCTTTCTCTGTTAACTGTTAATAGGTAGATGAAATACTCTTAGGATGCCTCCTCAGTGCATGAACAAAGAGGTCATCTATGTATTGCAGGAGAGTTGACCCTTGATACTAGAAGGTGTGCTCAAGTCTTGATGGAGCACTTGAGAGAAGTAGGAGGGGGCTTCAGTGAACCCCTGAGGCATGACTGTCCAGGTACATTATTGATTATTCTAGGTGAAAGCAAATAGATATTGACTATCATGGTCAGTGGGAATGCTAAAAAAAGACTGAACATAGTTCTACCACTGTGAACTGTTTAGAACTCGGGGGACCTGGGGCAAAAGAGTATTTGGGTTTGGAACCACTGGGAAATGAAAAATAATGATCCTGGTAGTGACTCTTAGATCTGGAAAAATTGCCATCCTTGCCTGTTAGGTTGTTGTCCCTAAGTATACAACAAACTATACAAAAAATAGAATCATATTAACCAAAACTAAATATCCTTGATACAGTATATTATTAACCATTTACTTAAGGTTTTTATTTTCTTTTACAGAGATAAATTTTAATTACTTGAATTCCCAGCCAAAGTAGAACCCACCCAATAACATTTAAATGAAAATCATTTTACATGTTTCTTGAATGTATATACAATTTTATTGTCATATTTTGTAAATAGCCATTTAACTTCACTATACTTTTATTTATAATTTATCAGGAGAACCCGCTCCCGATGTTTAATGTGGGTTCTTTTCTATTTCCTAAGTGTCTCGGCTGGTTTGAGAAATAAAGGGAAAAAGCACAAGAGAGAGAAATTTAAAGCTGGGTGCCCGGGGGAGACATCCCATGTTGGCAGGATCTGTGATGTTCCCAAGTGGAAAACCAGCAAGTTTTATTAGTGATTTTCAAAAGGGGAGGGAGTGCACGAGTAGGGTGTGGGTCACAGAGATCACATACTTTACAAGGTAATAAAATATCACAAAGCAAATGGAGGCAGGGCGAGATCACAGGACCACCTGATGGGGCGAAATTAAAATTGCGAATGAAGTTTCCGCAGGCATTGTCATTGATAACATCTTATCAGGAAACAGGGTTTGAGAGCAGACAACCTGTCTGACCAAATTTATTAGGTGGGAATTTTCCTCGTCCTAATAAGCCTGGGAGCTACAGGAGACCGGGGCTTATTTCATCCCTTCACTTCGACCATAAAAGATAGCACGCCTTAAAGGGGCCTTCTATAAGCCTACCTTCAGGGCGCATTCCCTTTCTCAGGGATGTTCCTTGCTGAGAAAAAGAATTCAGTGATATTTCTCCTATTTGCTTTTGAAAGAGGAGAAATATAGCTCTGTTCTGTCTGGCTCACCAGCGGCCAGTTCAAAGTTACCGCTCTTGTTCCCTGAACATTGCTGTTATCCTGTTCTTTTTTTTTAAGATGCCCAGATTTCATATTGTTCAAACACACATGCTCTACAAACAGTTTGTGCAGTTGACACAATCATCACAGGGACCTGAGGTGACGTTCATCCTCCTCAGTTTATGAAGAAGATGACAGGATTAAGAGATTAAAGACAGGCATAGAAAATCACAAGGGATAAGTGTCCATGAAATCTTCACAGTTTATGTTCAGAGATTGCAGTAAATACAGGCATAAGAAATTATACAAATATTAATTTGGGGAACTAATAAATGTCCATGAAATCTTCACAATTTATCTTCTTCTGCCGTGGCTTCAGCCGGTCCCTCCGTTCGGGCTCCCTGACTTCCCGCAACAATAATTGACACATTTTTGACACATATATTGTACATATTTGGGGGTACAGTACTGATACATGTACATGTTGTATGATGATTAAATCAAGGTATTTATTACCTCAAAGATTTGTCATTTCTTTATGGTGAGAACATTCAAAATTCTCTCTTCTTGGTTATTTTGAAATATATGCAATATAGTATCATTAACTATAGTCACCTTGCTATGCAGTAGATCACCAAAACTTATTCCTTGTATATAACTGCAAGTTTGTACCTATTGACCAATCTCTCTCCCTCTCCCTTTCCCTTTCCCCTTTCCCTTTTCCCTCTCTCCCCTTTTCTACTTCCCAGATTCTGGTGACTGCTGTTCTTTCTACCTCTATGACATCAACTTTCTTTTTTTTTTTGAGATGGAGTCTCAGTCAGTCACCCAGGCTTAAGTGCAATAGCGTGATCTTGGCTCACTGCAACCTCTGCCTCCCGGGTTCAAGCGATTCTCCTGCCTCAGCCTCCTGAGTAGCTGGGATTATAGGCATGTGCCACCATGCCCAGCTAACATTTGTATTTTTAGTAAAGATAGGGTTTCAACATGTTGGTCAGGCTGTTCTTGAACACCTGACCTCGTAATCCTCCTGTCTTGGACTCCCAAATTGCTGGGATTACAGGCATGAACCAGCGCGCCCAGCCTGACATCAGCTGTTTTCGGTTGCACATGAGTTTGATTATGCAGATTTTGTCTTTCTGTGCCTGGTTTATTTCACTTAATGTAACGTCCTCCAGACTCATCCATGTTGCCACAAATGGCAGGATTTCATGCCTTTTTTTTGACTGAATAGTGTTCCATTGTGTATATATACCACATTTTCTTTATCCATTCATTCTTTGATGGACACTTAGATTGATTCCGTATCTTGGGTATTGTGAATAGTACTGTAATAAACATGAGAGTGCTGATGTCTCTTCAGCATACTGATTTCATTTCCTTTGGATATATACCCAGTAGTGGGATTGCTGGATCATGTTGTAGTTCATTATTAATTTTTGAGGAACCTCCATACTGTCTTCAATAATGGCTGGACAAATTTACATTCCCACCAACAGTATATAGGAATTCCTAGTTCTTCATATACATTCCAGCATTTATTTTTTTGTCTTTTCAATAATAGCCATCCTAATTGGGGTAAGATGATATCTCATTGTGGTTTTAATTTACATTTATATTTCCCAAACTGTGATCGTTGAGCATTTTATCATATACCCGTTGGCCATTTATATGTCTTCTTTTGACATCTATTCAGGTATTTTGCCCATTTTTGGTCAGATTATTATTTTGCTATTGAGTTAAGTTCCTTGTATCTTCTGGATATTAACTCTGATGCATAGTTTGCAAATATTTTTCCCATTCTATAGGTTCTCTTTATCGATTGTGTCCTTTGGTGTGCAGAAACTTTTTAGTTAAATATAATCCTGCTTGTCTATTTTGTTTCTGTTGCCTGTGTTTTGAGGTCTTATCCAAAAAAATTGTTGCTTAGACCAAGGTCATAAAGCATTTCCCTCATGTTTTCTTCTGGTAGTTTTATAGGTTCAGGTTTTACATTTAAGTCTTTAATCCAGTTCTTTTTTTTTTTTTTTTTTTTTTGATGGAGTTTCACTTTTGTTTCCCAGGCTGGAGTGCAGTGGCATGAACTTGGCTCACTGCAACCTCTGCCTCCCAGGTTCAAGTGATTCTCCTGCCTCAGCCTCCCAAATAGCTGGGATTGCAGGCATGTGCCCACCACACCCGGCTAATTTTGTATTTTTAGTAAAGAAGGGGTTTCTCCATGTTGGTCAGGCTGGTCTTGAACTCATGACGTCAGGTGATCTGCCTGCCTGAGACTCTCGGAGTGCTGGGATTACAGGCATGAGCCACTGCACCTGGCCAATCCATTTCCATTTTGAGGTGATTTTTTTTTTTTTTTAATATGGTAGAAGACAGGGGTTTAGTTCGTTCTTCTACATGTGGATATTCAGTTTTTCCAGTATCATTTATTTAAGTTACAGTCCTTTTCCTAACATGTGCTTATTATACCTTTATCAAAAATCAGTTGGTTGTGTGTGGATTTATTTCTGTGTTCTCAATTCTCTTCCATTGGCCTTTCTATTTTTATAGCAGTACCATGCCATTTTGATTACTATAGTTTTGTAGTATATTTTGAAGTCAGATAATATGATCTCCAGCTTTATTCTTTTTGCTCAATATTACTTTGGCTATTTGGGGTCTCTTGTGGTTCTGTATGAATTTCAGGATTTTTTTCATTGCTTTGAAAAATGTGATTGGTATTTTTATAGGGATTGCATTAAATCTGTAGGTTGCCTTGAGTAGTGTGTACATTTTAACAATTAATCTAATTCATGAACACAGAATATCTTTCTTTACATTTGCATCCTCTTCAATTTCTTTTATCGATATTTTATAACTTTTACAATAGATATCTTTCACATGCTTGGTTAAATTTATTTCCAGGTGTCTAATTTTTTGTAGTTACTGTAAATGAGATTGCGTTCTTGGTTTCTTTTTCAGATAATTCTCTATTGGCACATAGAAATGCTACTGAATTTATATATTGATTTTGTATCTTACAACTTTACTGAATTTGGTAATTAGTTCTAACAGTTTTTTGATGGGACTCTTTAGATTTTATAAATCCTGGAAAATTTTGAGAAGAATTGGTATTAGTCTTGAAATGTTTGATAGAATTCAGCAGTGAAGCCATCACATCCTGGGCTTTTACTTTGATGGGAGACTTTTTATTACTGATTCAATCTCCTCATTTATTATTGGTCTTAATGTAAAGGTTTTCTAGTTCTTCATAGTTCAATCTTGGTAGGTTGTACGTATCTAGGAATTTGTCAATTTCTTTTCAGTTTTCCAATTTGTGGGTATATAGTTTTCATAATATTTTCCTTTGTATTTCTGTAGTATCGTTTGTAATATCCACCTTTTCATTTATAATTTTATTTGAGCCTCCTATCTTCTTTTTCTTACAAGTTCTGTCAAGTTTGTTTATCTTTCCAGAAAACCAGCTCTGTTGTGCTGATCTTTTATATTGTTCTTTTTAATCTCTTCACGAAAAGTCCCTTTTGCGGGGAATGCCAGGTACCTCTAGTCAGCCATCTTGGTGACATCACTATTAACAAGGTGTTTTCTTGCTTTCTTAGATTTTAGAAAATTTTTGAGAAATGATGGCTGAGTTTCATAAAAAGACTGGCTGAGGAAATTGGAACTCCTGGGGTTTTAAATCTTGATAAATTTTCCATAGCAAGCAGAAATACTGGAGAATATTCTGTTAGTAATTGAACTGTCCTTATGTTCTATAATCTCTTTACCTGATTAGTTCACTGATGGTTCGATATCTGGAAAACCTTAGAAACAGCCACAGCTGTTTAAAAAGCAGCTTTAAAACATCCTTGATAAAATTGCTGAAATAAACAGTGAGGCTTGTTCTGAATGAGAATTGCCTAGCCTATTCAGAAACCTATTGAAAAAATGTATCCTAGAGGCCAAAATTGATGTATGGACACATATTTTGGGCAGCAAGGAATGAATAGAATAGATCTGTGGGCCAATGGTATTATAGGTAAATTGGGGGCTGTCTACTCAAAGTTTGTTTAATAGAGTTAGAAATTAACTGCATGAGGAGAAGTTCTATCTTTCTGGCCAAATTTTGCTCAGATCTTTGGTTTCAAGGTGGAATTTGTTATTTCCCAGACAGTTTTCTGATGATACGTAAAGTGTATAGTAGATATTTGTATAGCTACATGTGTCTGACTTAGGACTAATAAGGCTGTAGAGTCAGAAATAAAGCTTTCTCTGCTCAGGTCAAACATTATACTTACTGCTAGCCAAACAACCTTACACTTTCCCAACTTAGTGTTTTGGCTTATTTATTTTCCTTGTTTTAGATGTCCATATCTCTTCATTCTACTTGGCTAATGCTGTTTAAATCCCCTCTATACTTTAAGACCCAACTGGAAGACTACTCTCTTCACAAAGCTTTCCCTGACTCCCTAATTCTTGTTTTTTGCCCTTAGTTTATCTAATACTGCTTAATTGCTAGTTATTTTCTGTGTTCTTAATTATTTCACTTATTTTGGCCATGAGCTTGTTCTCTATCTAGATTTTTTCCAAAGGCATAAATTATGCCATATATATTATATATATATATTATATATATATATAGTATTTTTTTCTTTCTTGAATCATACATAATACCTAGAACAGTGGTTAACAGTGGTATAGATCAGCTTATAAGATTAGATCTACAGAAGAAATTTATTACTCTGATACTCTGGTATAAAGCATAATTTATACTTAATAATGTCAGTGTTCTGGTAGAAAATAGATGACATATTCAAATGAGGTAACCGAGATGAGTTTAATTTACATAGGTGTCTCTAGGTTAAAATAAACCAACAATGGATGGTGAAGTACCCCAAGACTAGCAATAGTGAGAGTCGTTATCATCCCTAGGCCTGAAGAGGCAAAAGAAGGACCATTACTGAAACCCACATGGAAACTGTAGAAAAGGCTGCCTGGGGCTGGGCGTGGTGGCTCACGCCTGTAATCTCAGCACTTTGGGAGGCTGAGGCGGGCGGATAATGAGGTCAGGAGATCGAGACCATCCTGACTAACATAGTGAAACCCGTCTCTACTAAAAATACAAAAATTAGCTGGGCATGGCGGCATGTGCCTGTAAGCCCAGCTACTCTAGGAGGCTGAGGCAGGAGAATTGCTTGAACCAGGGAGTCGGAGGTTGCAGTGAGCTGAGATCACACTACTGCACTCCAGCCTGGTGACAGAGCTAGACTCTGTCTCGAAAAAAAAAAAAAAAGAAAAAAAGAAAAGAAAAGGTTGCCTGACAAGAACTCTGGCCTTTCTGTGATCTGACCGGGGAGCGCCAGAGGGAATACCCCCAGCCTCACACTCTTGTGGTCCTTTCATCTCCACCTGATACTTTCCACTGGCAGACAATATTGGAAGCCAAAAGGCCAAGAGAGCCTTGTTGTAGCAGTTCAAAAGTCAACCTCCTAGGAATTAGAGGAAAGTTAAGAAAGTAAAGAGTAGACTCTGGAATGTGGAGCAAGGAACATCCAGCACTGTAATCATATCAAGAGAGTGTTTCAGTTACAGTTAATGTTATATGCCTTTTGTGCTGTTTTATTTCTTGAAAGGCACCTATGTTTTTCTGGTCTAATTCAGTTACTAACATCCAAGAACATGGTATGATTGATACATTCCATATGAAATACAGCTACTGTCCCCTTTTCTTGTGGTATTAACTTGTGTAGTATTGTTAAATGTGTCTTCTTAATTTTTTTTTTATATTTTTCCATTGCTTGTAGAGTACATAGGTAGAATACATGGAACTGTCCACATAGCCATTACCATTCAACTACATGGTTGAATGGTACCTTCACCATTCCAACTACATGTTTTTTCTTAATCAATCAGGATTGCTCATTTTTCTTTTTGTGTCATTTTCGTAGACAAGTGGTTTTCAGTCTTGTTGTGTATATGGTCCTCAATGTGGACATTTTGATTCAAGCAGGTTTAAGATGAGGCCTGAGCGTCTATTCTTTTAAAAAAAAAACCTTTCAGATATTTCAGATGCACAGTAAATGAGAACTACTTGCACAGGTAATCATTTTGACCCAAGTGTTGTTGCTGCTCCTTCCACACTCCCCAGTATATATCATACTTTTTAGTAACTAAGGCTTAAACAGAAATCTAATGCTGCTTTATGTGCTCTTCAAAGCAAATGTTTTATATTTTTCATATTCACAAATACTTATGATATGGGATAGAAAATATGTGGTTTGCAGATTCCTAATAAAACAAATAAAAAAATTTTAAATAAAATATTTCAAATTTACAATATAGAGAATAATATACCGAACATCTGTGTGTTCTCACCACTTAGCATTAGAAAATATTAACATTTTACTATTTTTCCTTTTTTGTTTTAGAAATAAAAATACAGATAAAATTTAAGCCTCCTTTTATTTCTTCTAGAGGTTACTATTCTAAACTTGGTATTTGTCATTCCTATGCATGTTCCTATGCTTTTGCTACACATGTATGTATCAATAAACAAAATATTACTTTGTTTTACATGCTTTAAAACTTTTCATAACTCTTACTGTGCTGTTATTCTTTAATGTGTATATTTCTGCAGCCTTTTTACTTAAAATAACTTTGATTTTTTTCTAGATACATATAGCTTTATTACTTTTTATTGCGATGTGTAGTATTCTGTTGTATGAATGAACAAATATTTATCAAATCAATGGATGCACATTTGGGTTCTTCTCAGTTTTTTATATTATTGCAAAGTGTTGCTAAAATGAACATTCCCATATGATATGTTTCCTTATTCATATACAAACCTAGAAGTAGAACTGCACATCCACAAATAGACATATTTTATTTTACCAGACCTTACCAAATTGCTTTCCAAAATGGTTGTGCCTAGTTATACCTCCCCGTAGCAGTTTTTGAGATTCTTGTTGCTCCGTATCATTTTTATAGTTGGTATTGTAAGACTTTTAATTTTCCCAGTGTGATGGGTATGAACTGGAACCTTGTTTTATTTTCATTTTCCTGATTTCTGGTGAGGTTGAACACTTTTATGTAATTGTTGGTCATTTGGGTTTCCTCCCCTGGGAACTGCACTTCCACGCTCCTTGTTCATTTTCTGCTGGATATTTTCTTTTAAAAAATTTGTAGAATTAATTGTAGCTATTAACCATTTGCTTATATTTGCAGATTTCTTCTTCCAGTCTGTGGGTTGTCATCAATTTTTTCTTTTCTTATACTGAAGTTAAAATTTTATCAGTGTATCACTTTGCCACTTTATTCTACTCTGTTTTTTGAAACATGACCCAGCCTATAGTCACAACTTAGAGCTCAAGGTTTGCAGCTTTCTATAATACCTTACTTTCAAAAAGTGTTTGTAGATAAGGCAGGGTATAAATAAATAAATAAGTAAACATGCCATACAGTTTCTCATTAAAATTTATGTAAAATTACGAATTTTTAAAAAAAATTATATGAGGGAGTTTCCTGGTTCAGAAATGGCAGCTAGCAGCCTCCAGAAAAAAGCTACCCTTTTCTCATTTTTCATTAAGTTCCTATGAAGATGTAGAATAAAATCAAAATTTACCACAAAACCAAACTTTAAAAACTTCAAAAACACAGAAAGCAGGAGGCAGTACTTTAATTAAGAAGCATTTGGTCTTAGGTTGAGAGGAATTTCTCTACTTTAGCGCCTGCATACCCCACCCTTGCCTCAAGATATAAACAACCTGATAAATACAGGCTAAAAGGCATTATTCTTCCCCCATAGTCAGTTCCTTCATAGAACTCTACCAGCGGCAAAATGGGAAGACATCCCTTTTCGCCTCTCAGATACTACTCTGTGAGGCAAAAACTGCTGAATTTCTTTCATTTCCTGTGTTCCCAGCAAATTTCAGGAAGCAACTAGGCAGAAGGGGAATTTGTTGTGGTGTAGTAGGGTTCTCTAGAGGGACAGAACTCATAGGATAGATGTATATATAAAGGGGATTTTATTAAGGAGAATTGACTCACATGATCACAAGGCCATCCGCAAGCTGAGGAGCAAGGAAGCCAGTCTGGGTCCCAAAACCTCAAAAGTAGGGAAGCCAGCAATGCAGCCTTCGGTCTGTCGCTGAAGGCTTGAGAACCCATGGCAAACCACTGATATAGGTCTGAGAGTCCGAAAGCTGAAGAACTTGGATTCTGATGTTCGAGGGTAGGAAGTATCCAGCACGCGAGAAAGATGAAGGCTGGATGACTCAGCAAGTCTGCTCCTTCCACGTTCTTCTGCCTGCTTTATTCTAGCCTCGCTGACAGCTGATTAGATGGTGCAACCCAAATTAAGGGTGAGTCTGTCTGCCTTTCCCAGTCCACTGACTGAAATGTTAATCTCCTTTGGCAACACCCTCACAGACACACCCAGGAACAATACTTTGTATCCTACAGTCCAGTCAAGTTGACACTCAGTATTAACTATCACACATAGGTACCACAAAGCATTGGCAGATCTGACACAAAAAGAACCCTGTTGATTATGCGTGGTAGCAATGGCAATTACAGTTTTTTAAAAGGGTTTCCTCTCCCAGAAAAATAGGTAGGCAATAAAGGGTATTGAAAAATGCCCTCTCTGAAGAATATTGAACTAAAAATCAGGTAGTAAAGGCCTGTTAAAGATAGGTGAACAGGACTGAGTGCTTTGTATGTCAGCAGCCTTTGCCTAGATAGGAACAGGTGGGCAGAAAAGTGATCATGGGTAGTTTCCCTCAGCTTGTCTGTCTGACACCAAAGTTTGGGCAGATCTCTCTGTAATCTCCCGGTGTGTACGAAGAAAAAGAAATAAAGCAGCCTGAAATGAAACCTCTGAAATACTGTGGAACGAGGAAAGATTTATTATTGAAAATAATTGTAATAAAACATTAATTTCAATAATTTGACTGATAGTGGTTTATGAACACCGTCTTTTATATCAGTAGTGCTCAAACTGTCGTTTCAGGGACTCTGCAAATAGTGAAATATTTAACCCCTTAATTTCTTTGGTCAGGTTGACATTTTGGGGTTCCTTGTAAGATTTCGTATGAGGGAAAAGTGCAACTGCTGCTTTCTTAATATGATTCACAAAAAAAATACATTTTAAAGAAATTTCACAAAATGAATCAATCCAATTGGATTAGAAGATCTTCACTGATCACCATTAAATATTTCATTTTGAAACTAGGGGTGTTGAATTTACTGAGAGTCTTGAGTAACTTCAGAATGTAGGAAACATTAGTGTCTGGAAACATTTAAAGAAAACAAGCTAAATTGCATACTTCAGGAGCCTCCAAGGGCCTCAGTGAATGAGAAGACAGAGGAAACAACTGGGACAGCTTGGCTGTTTTAGTATTATAACCTAAATCTTTATCTTAGTGTAAGATCTAAGAGTATCACTGAATTTCAGGGAGATCCATGCTGAAGAACTATATAGAACAGCTTTCTCCAGAGGCATTTGCTGCCAGATAGTAGTAAGTTTATAGGAGAATAAGTGATAGCGAATTGGGTGTGTCTTGATGCAGATTCCATACTCCCAAAGAAAGGGAGAAAAGTACACAAAAGCAAAGAAAAAGTTTAAAAGTAAAGAAGGCCGCCAATATGGCCGCCAATATGGCAAGATAGTAGTGTGTACAGAGTTTTTGCAGACTCTGCCAATGTATTGGACCCTGTTTTATTTTTAGAATGGCTAAAGGAGAGTACTTCCGATGTCACCCAAAAGGTGATCAAGACTGAATGTAGATCTTGACATTCCACCTTGGAGCTAGTTGCTGCTTCCTTGCCTTACCTTCTGCTACTGTAGCCAGCTAAGATGCCAGCAGGTTGGGGAGGACAACCAATGATGTTTGTTGCATCCTCCATTCCAGTATGTGCCCATCAGCTTAGAATTCTGTCAGAACTTCAGTGCATCTCGCTCTTCTCATCCTTAGAAATCTCAAGACTACAAAATAAGAACATCTTCCTCACAAAGTGGTGGGAATAATTTGAGAAGTCACTTAACTTCTAGGACTCAGTTTCCTCATCTACAAAATGGAGTTAACAGTCCCTACCTCATAGGAATATCTTGATGATTAAGGGAACTAATGCCACTTAATAAGTACTACACTAAAAAATTATAGCTAGTTTTAAAAATAATATTAATGCTTTGATTTCATGTTTTATATGTGGAAATTTTAGTTTTAAATATATAGAGGATATACTACTTTCTGGCCTATTGCCTATTAAAAAGGGAGAAAGTATACCTTTTTTTTTTTTTTTTTTGACGCAGTCTCTCTCTCTTGCCCAAGCTGGAGTGCTGTGGCACTATCTTGTCTCACTGCAACCTCAATCACCCTGGTTCAATCAATTCTCATGTTTCAACCTCTTGAGTAGCTGAGATTACAGGTGTGCGCCACCACACTTGGCTAATTTTTGTATTTTTAGTAGAGATAAGGTTTCACCATATTGGCCAGACTTGTCTTGAACTCTTGGCCTCAAGTGATCTGCCTGCCTTGGGCTCTGAAAATGCTGGGATTACAGGCATGAGCCACCGCGACCAGTCAGAAAGTATACATTTTTTGATGGATAGTTTCATTAGCAGCATAGTAACATATAGTCATCAAACCACCTATCATGTCCTGAAACTCAGACTGTGTTCTTTAATGGATTTTCTAAAACATCAATCTCTATAATAGCTTTATTAGGCTGAATTGGGCACCCCCAAATTCATGTGTTGAAGGCCTAATTCCTGGTACCTCAGAACATGACTGTATTTGGAGGGTAGGGATTTTAAATAGGTGATTAAGTTAAAAACGGTTGGTTAGTGCAGGCCCTGATCCGATCTGACTGGTGTCCTTATACATAGAACAAATTCGGACACATAAAGACCTACTGGGTATGTGTTCCTACAGAAGAAAGATCATGTGAGGACACATTGAGAAGACAGCCATATGCAACCCAAGGAGAGAGGTCACAGAAGAAACCAAACCTGCTGATGTCTTGATTTTTGGCTTCTAGTCTCCAGAGCTGTGAGACGATAAGTTTCTGTTGTTTCAACTACCAGTCTGTGGTACTTTGTTATGGTAGTCCTAGCAAACTCATACAGTTGTCCTGTTTTTAGTGATTTTGGTTTGATCTTTGAGTGTAAGTGGTAACAGCCTTATTTGCCCATTATAAGGTGCTTTATTATCTTTTTTTTTTCTAATTGTTTTAGCATCTATTGATGGTTTTATCTAGATCCATTATTTCATCAGGGGTCAAAAATGGTAATTTTAATATAATCACCCTTCATTTTTTTAGCACTGTGCTTCTATACTGAAGAATTTTTGTTCACCAACTATTTGGTTACTGTGAAATTGTCGGCCGGGCGCAGTGGCTCAAGCCTGTAATCCCAGCACTTTGGGAGGCCGAGACGGGCGGATCACAAGGTCAGGAGATCGAGACCATCCTGGCTAACACGGTGAAACCCCGTCTCTACTAAAAAATACAAAAAACTAGCCGGGCGAGGTGGCGGGCGCCTGTAGTCCCAGCTACTCGGGAGGCTGAGGCAGGAGAATGGTATAAACCTGGGAGGCGGAGCTTGCAGTGAGCTGAGATCCGGCCACTGCACTCCAGCCTGGGTGACAGAGCGAGACTCCGTCTCAAAAAAAAAAAAAAAAAAACAAAACAAAACGAAATTGCCTGTATTGCAAAGGTACAATAAATGCTTGATTGGATTCTTTCTCTTTTTAAATTCATTTTTAGATTCTGACATCCTCCGTATCACCTGAGAATCCTAAATTTCAGGTTTGGGGATTTGAATTTATACTATTAGGGTGAGCCAAAGACTTCCAAACTGAGAAATTTATATAAAGTATCCCTGGGCTGGTGATACCTTTGGAACACCTGGCAGATACGGTGTGAAACTCTGTTTCCAGGAGGGACAGGTTCTCAAGGTCCCATGCTAGTCTCGTGATAAAGGTAAGTTCATTTCCCAAGCTGCAAAATCCATGAGGAAATGAGTGAGAGTTAATATATCCCCAGAAAATTTAGGTAAACCCAGATCTCAGTCTTTGGTCTTTTCTCTGTCCATACTCACAAACTTGTAGATATTTATTTTCATGGCTTTAGAGAACCATCCCAAATTTAAATCTTTTGTTCAGAGATCTTATACCTAAGTACGTCACTAACCAAACTCCTAACTGTCCTTTCTGCTTCACTGGCAGCCTTTCCCATACCTGTTGATGGCAGTTTCATCTTTACAGTTACTTATGACAAAGAATTTGGAGATCTTTAGCTCCTTGTGGACTCAACTGTACATCCAATCTGTCTGGAAATCATCTCTGTTTTACTTTCAGTATATATCTAGAATTTGACCATAACTTAACACCTTCACTGCTGTCACCTTAATCTAACTTTTGGCTATATTCTTCACTGCTATCACCTTAATCTAACTTTTGGCTATATTCCTGTAGCAGCATTTTTCATCATAATAGGGTTTGTTTGGTAGAAGAGTTAGTTGGTACTTTTCATAAACAAAGTCCTGTTTTACCCTCAGAAAGTTTTATTTAAAATAAATATAATAATTCATTTAAAAAGTACTGCTTTATCTCATTTTCTTTATGTAATTATGAGTAAATTAAGAGTTTACTAGGGAAAGGGCAGAAGCTTATAGAAGTTTATTGTATACTAGGACAAGTATTTTGATTCAACCAGAATTATATGAGTATGTAAATCATAATTTAGTTTCTAATTAGGTTTTTTCCCCATGTAATTCAACCTAATGTACTTAAACATTGGTTTGGCTCTTAGGTGAATTTAAATGAAATAAAGAATGTGGTTTGTACCTGATATGTTTGAATTTCCTTTCAATGCCCAAAGAGAGAACAGTAGCTCTAATTGCCATAAATTCATTTCAGCAAGATATATACTCATATACAAGACTGTCTGTGTTATTGAGGGGGTCTACAAAAACTTGAGCTACTGCTTATGCCCTTTCTCTGGGAGCTTACAAGTAGAGGAAGAATCAGATGTACACATTAGTGCGGTATCAGGTAACTCAAAGACCTAAGTACTACACAAAGGCATAGGTAACAGATGAACGAAGGTATCAGATGAACAAAGGTAAAAGCTGTTTAGGAACAGAGCAAACAAAAGTTCTAGAAATGTAAAACTCTCTTTTGGGGAAGATGGGGGGTATAAATAAGTAAACAAGCCCAAATTTCTCGGCTTCCCAAGCAGTGCTTTATTGGTCAGGGTTTTATCTGCTAGGAGATACCTTGTTTTTTTTTTTTTTTTTTTTCCTCCATTATCTGGCAGTTTTTTGGAGCCATATCTTTTGGGTAACCTTGTATACTTGCGTCTGTATCAAACAAAATGTCTCTGTGTGTGACAATTCCTCCTGCCCTGAAGTAACAATGATTTTGAAGCCAAGTCAATGTGCTTGTCTATGAAGCCGCCTTTCATCTGAATCCTTTCTTGATTGCTGATACATCAAGAAGAATATATGTATCTAGTAAGAGTATGGCAAATTAGACAAATACTTACTATCCACATTTGGTTAAAACAATGCTTTATGTCATATTAATATATTTCACATAAGGTAAATATGTTTTAGCCCATATTTCTCCTTCTAAGAAGTCAACCTGAGAAGCAGTTGGGGGAAGAAGGCTCCATTTGAGTTCAGGCTCAAGTCTTTATTTAGATATTTTCCTTTGAGAACCCTGATAATTTTTGCCTGTTCTCTCCCAGTCAACTAGCTTAGAACCCCTCTCACCCTCTCATATGCTTTCATAGCACATGTCTTTGTTATTCTTTATGTTCTGTGACAAAATAATAGTTTCTCAGCAAATAATTACTGAATATTAACTGAAAAGAAATTTCCTGATTTTATTTTCTTCTTTACTGTATCTTTATGGTCCAATCAGAAATATTATTGGCACCTTTATTAAAACTGTATTTAGATGTATCATGTCCTGGATTGCTCAAGAATCTCCAAAAATAATGAAAACTCTTCTTTGGAACCAGAACTTGTGTATTCATCATATGGTGATTTCTGAAAGTCCCATATAAATACTGACATGCACACACCATTTTGAAAAGTGTATTTCAGCATTTTGTACAATTCTCTTAATTCTGCATGCAATTTCTACCTTTCATATACTTTTCCCATAAGAAAGTAGTATGTAAAATGTCAGTGAATATATGGGTCCTGTTTATTATTACTTTCATTCGTCTTTAAAATTCATTCCTTTATGAAAGAGAGGTAGCAATTAAAATGGACAGAACTAATCAGAACACATGTCTGCATTTCTTCAGTAATATTTTATAATTCTTAAAGGTGTCACTTGGATTGAAAGACTGCAGTGGGCATTCAAGAATAAGTGCCTGAGATATGTTTGTAAGAAAAAGAAAAGGGAAAATGAGTCAGTTTACAAGAATAAAGTGCTATTCAACTTTAATTGAAGTGTGTGACTTAAGAACCTATGGGACAAGATATGAAGTACTGGTAGCAAGTACAATGCCAAATTCATATTACTTTTTGTCATTAAGGTTGTTTATTATGCATTGGACTATGCCTAACTCAACAAACCCAGAGAAGATAGAAGAGAAGTAGAGATAAGGAAGGTGAGAGGTGGCTAGATGGAGATGGGAAAAATACTTATAGATGCGAACACCAAATTATATGCAGAACCATTTAAACTGTTGAAGTTGACTTTATCATGTTCAAACACAGAAGTATGTAACACCAACAATTATTTAAGAAGATTGTGGTCTCTCTCTCTGTAATTTGTGTTGGACAGTTTGAGTTAATAAATTAGCAGTTTCAAATGCAGTTTTCATTAATGCAGCATAGAATTATAAAATGACAGTTTAGAAATCACCTGACATAGTCTGTTTGTGTAGATGAAGTATCTGATATCTTTCACAAAGATTGAACAGTAATATGAGAGGGATCCTGGATTACAAACTCTGTCACCAAATAATACCGTACTTGAAATATTCATTGAACTAAGTAAGGCACATACACTCCATCGGCATCTGGCCATAACTGTGAGAAGCTGTTTTAATTTCTACTTAACATAGGATTACTTTTTGTGTCCTAAGGTATTCTTAAATGATTCACAAACAGATTTGGTGATTGTCTGGTGTTTTGCAAACTCAGCTATTTTACGTTTTTGCAGTATTTCACAGATCATTGACTATATAGTGTTGCTAGCATTTCTTTGCTGTGGCCTGCTTGGATTTGGACTCCTTTTATTTCAGTTCTTCCATACTCACAATAGACGTCAAGAAGATTCAGTATCAGTAGGGCGAGCTGACATGTAATCGGTTTTACAAAATAATATCTGTGCAGCTCATCTGACAGAGTTATTATGTATGGTGTTCTGCTCATGTGAACAGCCACGGATTCCAAGGCCCACTTCAACAAAGCAGTTACGGATTATTGTTGGGATTGCTGTGCCCTGTATAACAATGAGATTTCCCTTACGTTAAGAACATGATATTTCTTTATATCTACAAAAGGAATGTTCTTTCTCATTTTCTGGAGACATAAGGTACTGAACACTTATAGTATCCAACCTTTAGGTGATTAATTATGCTAAACTTAATGGTTACAAATACATTATGGTGCCTGTAAGCAAACAAAGTATATGTACATATTTTTAAGTGCCCAGGAGGTATGGATAGTTTGTTTGTTTTTTTTAAAGACAAAATTTAGAAATATTATTTGCCCTGGGATGGTTTGAACTGGCTAAATTATTTAAGCATTTTATTTTCTAAGTTGGTATGCTTTGCTCCTTTTGTAAATTTATCAATTTTACCTCACTTGAATTTTTATCTTAAGTTTTAAGAAATATATTGATAATTGCTAAGAGAGCTCTAAATTCTTTGGTCATTTCTCTTCTTGATTTTTCTTTCTTGTTCACTAACAGGATTTTTACCCTTTGAGAAATATTTAATTTGGTGAGTTTTTTTTGTACCACGACTTTATGCATGTGGTATAACAGAAAGACACATAATAAACATGAGCATTCTAATAATGACAAAATTGGGAGGACTGTCTTGGGTTCTATAGGTACTGTTATGGACTGAATTGTGTCCCTCACACCCTGCCTCAAAATTGGTATGTTAAAGGCTTAACTCCCAGTGTGACTATATTTGGACATGAGGGCATAAGGGGAAAATTGAGGTTAAATGAGGTCACAGGGTGAGACCCCAATCTGATAGGACTAGTGTAATTATAAGAAGAGGAAGAGACATCTGAAATATACACAAACAGAGGAAAGGACATGTGAGGACTCAGCAGAAAAGTGGCCATCTGCATGCCAAGAAGAGAGGTCTTACCAGAAAGAAACCCTGCCAGTGCCTTGATCTTAGACTTTCAGCCTCCAGAACGATAAGACAATAAATTTCTTTGGTTTAAGCCACCCACCCAGTCTGTGGTATTGTGTTATGGTAGCCCAAGCAGAATAGTGCATATTTTGGTACTGTGAATTGGTATTCTCCTGTAACAAACACGTAAAAATGTAGAAACACTTTGGAATTAGGTAACATATGGAAGCTGGAAGAGTTTTGGTGCATCTGTTAGAAAAAACCTAGATTGACTTGAAGGAGTCATTGGTAGGAATGTGGATGTTAAAGATGATTCTGGTGAAGTCTCAGACAGAAATGAGGACTGTGTTATGGGAAATTGGAAGAAGGTAGTCCTTGTTATAAAGTGGCAACAAAATAAAAAGAAAAACCTTGGCTGATTTGTATTCTAGTGCTTTGTGGAAGGTAGAACTTGTGAGTGATGACCTTGAGTATTTAGCAGAGGAGATTTGTAAGCAAAATGTTGAAGATGTGGCCCACTTTCTCCTTACCGCGTAGAGTCACATCAAAAGGAGAAAGATGAATTGTATAAGGAATTTTAAGCTAAAGGGAACCAGAAATTAAGATTCTGAAAATTCTCAGACTGTTTATATTATATAATAAATATTGGAAAGCATGTTCTGGAGAGGACACTCAATGTATGGTTGGACAATCTTTCCATTCATAAAACTGTGATGGGATTATAGCAGCAGAGATACTGCCATTTTGGATTAAAGGAGACAAGACAGGATAAAATAAAGGAAGGCTTTCAGACTTCTGGGATTCTACAGAAAAGGACCACAGGCCAATCTGGCTATGAATATGCCTTATCAACTTCAACAAAAGATAAGGACCTGAAGATGATACAGAGATGCCTCCACAGGCCCAGAGCACACAGACTCACAGGTCTAAGGCTGTTTCTTCCTCAGTTTCAGAGTTTAGGGCCATCTCTTCAGTTTTAGCAGTTGAATATTTGTATACTTGTGTCCATAGCCTTAGGGGCAAGGCTGCCACCCAGAGCCAAGGGAGCAGGCCTACCATCTCAGTGGGCCAAGAAAGCAAAGCCACTGTTATGGTGGGCCTGTAGGTCAGACCATTAAGCCAGAAAGGATTATTACTGTGCCTTAATATCTAATGGAATTTGTCTTGCTAGGTTATGAACTTGCTTGTGACCTGCCACCCCTTTCTTTGTTCTGATTTCTTCCTTTTGGAATGATTCCGAATGGCAACCCTATGCATGTGCCACCATTGTATCTGAGAAGCGTATACATTGCATGTTTTCAGTTTCACAGCTGGAGAGGAATTTTGCCTCATGATTAGTCATACTTTGAGTCTCATCCATACCTGATTTAGATGATATTTAGATGAGACTTTGGATTTGGAGTTAATGCTAACGTGAGTTAAGACTTTTGGGAGCTGTTGGGATGGAGTGAATGCTTTTTTGCATGTGAAGAGAACATGAATTTGGGGGTCCAGAGGGAGGAATGTTACAGATTGAATTGTGTCCTCTCCCCTAAATCCATATGTTGAAGTCCTAACCCCCAATTTGGAGATAAGGTTTTTAAGGAGGTAATTAATGTTAAATGAGATCAAAAGGGTGGGGCTGTAACCCAGTAGGACTCCTGTCCCTAAAAGAAGAGGAGGAGACACCAGAAATACACATGCACAGAGGAAAGGCCATGTGAGGACACAGCAAGAATGTGGCTGTCTGCAAGCCAAAATGAGAAGCCTCAGCAGAAAACAACCCTGCCAGCATCTTAATTTTGAGTTTCCACCATACAGAGCTTTGAGAAAATAAATTTATGTTGTGTAAGCCCCCCAGTCTGTGGTATTCTGTTATTGAAACCCAAGCAGACTAGTACATATATCATACTGACAAAGTATAACTTTTTTTACATTTAGAAAACCAATGCTGATATTAAATTTCAAAAGAAGGGTGTAAAAACTCAAGACAAAAGTAAACTTCTCCTTTTTTTGTTAATGAATGCCAATAGCTTTGAGTAGATGGTATTGTTATTAGATGTCGAAATAATTAGTTTTTTAAATTCATAGACTATTTTTAGAGTAGTCTGTTTATAGAAAAAGTGAGTAGAAAGTTACAGAAAGTTCCCATTTATTTCTGTATGGAAAGTACAGAATATTTCCTCTTACCCTGCAGTTTCTCCTATCATTAATGTCTTGTATTAATGTGGTATACTTGTTACAATTGATCAATGAATATTAACTAAAATTAATAATTTACGTTAGGAGTCATTCTTGGAGTTGTATAGTTCTGTGGGTGTTGACAAATGTATAACATCATGTATCCACCATTACAATATCATACAGTATTATTTCACTGCCCTAAAATTCTCCTACTTTTCACCTGTTCATCCTTCTCTTCCCCCCCCAGATTCTTAGATGTTTGTACAAAGTGATGAAACTGCTAGAAAGCACTAAAATTGGAAATTGTCTTTCTTTACTATTCTGATAGAAAATATAGACTATTTTACAAAGGTCAATGCATGAAATACAAACATATTTTTTCTGTTGTCTAATGACTTTAAAGACTAATATGTCAGTGTTTAATTGGCTTATTTTTTGCTATTGAATTTTAAAAGATTAATATATATTTTATATTAGCACCTTATCTAAATGGTTTCAAAATATTTTATCCCCTTCCATAAGTTGCCTTTTCACTCTGTTGATTGTTTCCTTTGTGTGCAGAACTTTTTGGTTTAAAGTAGTCTTACTTGTCTATTTTTGGTTTTATTACCTGTCCGTTTTGTGTCAAATTCAAGAAATCCTTGCCAAACCCAATGCCAAAAAACTCTGTTTTCTTCCAGGAGTTTTACAGGTTCAGATCTTATCGTTTAAGTGTTTAATTCATTTCGAGTTGATTTTTGCATATGGTGTAAGATAGGGGTCCAATTTCTTTTTTTTTTTTTTTTTTTTGCATGTGGGTGTCCAGTTTTCTCAGCATCATGTGTTGAAGAAACTGTCCTATTCCCCCACTGTGTTCTTGACACCCTTGTCAAAGATCACTTGATCATATATGCCTGATTTTGAGATAGCAAACAAGCAATTAAAAATGGGTAATAGACTTGAATAGACATTTTTGCAAAGAAGACATACGGCCACTAATATATGAAAGTGTTCCTAATATCAGTAATCATCAGGGAAAGGCAGTTCAGAATTACAATGAAATATTCCCTCCCATCTGTTAGGATGTTATCAAGTAAACAAAATGTAAGTGTTGGCCAGGATGTAGAGAAATTTTGTACACATTTGATGGGAATATCGAATGGTGTAGTCACTGTTAAAAACAGTATGGAGTGGCCAGGCACGGTGGCTCACGCCTGTAATCCCAGCACTTTGGGAGGCCGAGGCTGGCGGATCATGAAGTCAGGAGTTCGAGACCAGCCTGACTAACACAGTGAAACCCCATCTCTAGTACAAATACAAAAATTAGCCGGGCATGGTGGCGCATACCTGTAATCCCAGCTACTCAGGAGGCTGAGGCAGGAGAATCGCTTGAACCCAGAAGGCAGAGGTTGCTGTGAGCCGAGATCACGCCACTGCACTCCAGCCTGGGCAGCAGAGTGAGACTCCATCTCAGTAAACTAACAAACAAAAAACAGTATGGAGGTCTTCAGAAAATTAAAAATAGAACTACCACATAATCCAGTAATCCTATGTCTGATGTATATACAGAATAATTGAAATAACAATCTCAAAGAGATAACTGCACCCTCATGTTCATTTCAGGATTATTCAGAGTAGCCAAAATGAGGAGAGAAAAATCCAGGTGCCCATTGACAGATGAATGCTTGCAGAAAGTGTGGCATATATATAGAGTGAAACATTCAGCATCGAAAAATAAGGAAATCCTACCATTTGTGACAACATGGATGAACCTAGAGAACATTATGCTAAGTGAAATGAGGCAGTCACGTAATGGCAAATACATTATTTTACTTATATGAGGTTATCTAAAATAGCCAAACTCATAGATGTAGGGCATAGAATTGTGACGGTCGGGATGGGGAAAGGAAATCGGTAACTCTTGCTTAATGGGTATAAAGTTTTAGTTATGTAGGATGAATAAGTTCTACAGATCTTATGTGTAATATATTACCTATAGTTAACAATACAGTATTATGCACTTTAAAATACTTTGAGGATAGATTTCATTTTAAGTGTTCTTAACCAAAACCAAACCCTACAAAGGACAAGGAAATTTTTGGAAGTGATGGATATATCTAGTACCTTGATTGTGGTGGTAGAATCTTGGGCGTATACATATGTCTCAACTCATCAAAATGTATATATTAAATATATGCAATTTTTGTATACCATTTATATCTTAATAAAGCTTTTTTTAAAAAAAATAATTAACATCAGTCAATATAAAGGATAGCAAATCACAAAGTTACCTGTTTTGAGAGGTTCTCAGCTTTACATTAGATCTTTCTATCTTGGCCCATTCCCAGTTGCTTAGGATTTGGAAAGTCTTCTTTAAAGTCTTCTTTAGCATTTAACCAGTTCTTTGGTAGTGACAAGGGCTGGTACTGTATATCCACATATAAATTTGTCTGTGTTATATATCACTTTAACAATGAAAGATCACCCTGGGTTCGTTTCCACACTTTCTTGTTCTCCAGTTTTTCCTTGGTAATGGATAAGTAATCCCCATATGGGCAATGGTGTGAAAACACATCTGTGATTTCTTGTCTCATTACAAGGACTTGACTTTTACCTACCCTAAAACTTTGACCTTTTAACCAGGGCCCAATAATAAGAGTTGTCATTGTAGACACTGCCCCATATTGGGCATTCTTTACCTACTGTTATCAAAGAGAGGCAAGCCTGAGGTTATATTGATGAGAGGAAAAGAGGGAAAGGAAGAGACACACGCTTTAAAGTTACAAGTTTTAAAAGAAATTTTCATATTGAAATATACATATAGAAAAATGAACAGATCACAAGTATACAGCAAATGACTTTTCACAAACTGAACATGTATTTATGTATGTAAAATAGCACTACCCAGAGTAGGAAAGCTAATAGTATGTTAGAAATTAGTATATTTCTAGTACCACAGAAGCTTATCAGGTATTATGTTGGCTTATTTATAAATTTAACATTGTTTCCCAGGAGTTTTGTTTTGTTTTGTTTTGAGTAGTACAGTTTCTCCTTCAAATAAGGAAAACTATATAGGAAAATATTTTCCATGATCTTATCCTCACCAGTTATCCTAGTGAGAAATGTACATATTGGGTGTAGAGTGTCTTCTGACTGATTAGTAATACTGAGAGTTATTTCATGTAAGTCCAAGAGTTGAATTTAAACATGTTTAAACCAAGCATATTTACTAATATAGGAAAGTTTTATATACCAAGTATATGAAAGTGATGTAGTGAAAATCATTTTAGTAAGTAGTTATTAACCACCTCCTGTGTAGTTAGGAAATAAAGAAATACCCTATCAAAGGGGTGTTGTGTGTGTGTGATGTAGAGGACCACGTGCTTGCAAATGAGATGTTCCCGATAGTTATGCTCTTGCAAACAAAGCATGACGTTTCTTCTCTGCAAACAGGAAGAACAAAGGAGTCGGCTGTAAACAGCAGACTCTGGGAACTGGTTAATGTTTAAGCATCTTAAGAAATTGGAAAGTTAGGGAAAGGTCAGAAAACAACTCATGACATAAAACAACTTGTGACATAAAAACAACTCGTTTCTTGTGACGTGATAAAATTCCACAAGCATGTATAAAACAAAGCAGAGCGTGCCGCTCGGGGCGGCCGCCATGTTTGTCTTGTCTTGTGTTGTCTTGTGTGTTCATTCCTTTGTTTAGGAAACACGCGGACCCCAACATCTGGCGCAGCGAGTAGGGTCCTTGGCTCCACGAGAGAGAGCAAGGAACCGGAGGGGGAACACCCCGGGCAGGCGCGGGGAGACCGCGGACAGGTAAATAAATAAGAAGGGGGACCCACGGGAAAATTATGGGAAATTACCACCTCTCTGGCCTCTGTACACATATTTAGCGGCAAATTGCTTCAGGGACATGTTGATATGTCCAGGTAGGAAAGTAGAGTACAGAAACGGACTTTGATAAAAGCGAAATATGAATATTGGTTGAACAACATTGTTACTGGTTTCAATATCAAACCAAAGTGCGGCTGAATCGAAAAGAAGGGTTACAAGTAGTTAAGGCTCTGCGACGAGCTCATCAGCGAGGGCAAATAATGCCTCTGACTTTATGGACTTTGTGTAATTCCATTACTTAGGCATTAGAGCTACTTGAAACTGACTCAGAGCATGGTGATACTGCCACGGGAGGTGAGGCATCTGAAGGTTTAGAGAAAATGATCTTGGAGAGGAACATATTTACGCTCCAGTTGCTGAGGACAAAGAGTTGGAAGAGGAGCTAGTTCCTTCCCTCTTTTGAAGGAAATTCTGATATGCAGTGTATTTTGGAAATGTTACAACAGCTGTTAAAATTACAAGGTATTAATGCTCCTGCTTCTCCTATTTCTCCACCTCAAGCTTTCCCTGTTATTTTCCTTCTGCTCCTTTGGAGGAAGATTTTCCTTTGCCGCCACCTCCAACCTCTTTACCTGTGTCAGGTCAAGTTTTCTCTGTGCCTTTTCCTCCTGTGGGAGAAAAGAAGGAATCAAAGGTAAAAGATAATTTTGAAGAATTAGATTTGTTCCCAATAACACTAGCAGCTTTTGGCCCCAATGCTCAGTTCCCAAACGGTGGTCATAATGTGACTTTTACAGCACTACAATTTAAATTTTAAAAGAAATGAAAGCTGCAATTTCAAATTATGGGCCTCAGTCACCGTTTGTTCTTGGCCTTCTCGATTCCTTCTCTTCAGAACATATGATTCCTATTGACTGGGAAACACTGGGAAAGGTTGTTCTTGACCGTTCTCAATGGCTTCAATTAAAAGGTGGTAGTTGGAGGAAGCAAGAATACAAGCTAGAGAAAATGCTACTCGAAATCCCCAGGACCTACTGAAGAACAGCTTACAGGTTCAGGACAACATGCCACTGTTAATACTCAGGCAGGCCTAGATGATATTGCCCTCACTCAGATTAAAGCTTTGTTCTTAAAAGCGTGGTCTAAAGTTGAAATAGCAGGCAAAACTTCTTTATCTTTCATAAAAATCCTACAAGGAGCCAATGAGCTGTATCCAGATTTTGTAGCCCGTCTTCAAGATGCTGTATTGAAGACTGTAGGTGCGGGCCCTGCTTCTGAAATTCTTTTGGATACGCTAGCTTTTGAGAATGCTAATCCTGAGTGTCAAAAATTGCTGCGTCCTCTAAAGTCCAGTGGAGCTGATTTAGATGAATACATTCGGGCTTGTGCAGGTGTTGGAGGGGCCATTTATAATGCTCAGTTGTTTGCTGGGGCACTTTCTAAGGCTTTAAAAGGCAGTTCTAAACAAGGTGTGTGTTATCAATGTGGAAAACCTGGTCATTTTAAAAAGAAAAGCCGGAAAAAACTAGGCTTTTCTGCCTTAAAAGAAAAAAGGTTACCTTCTGAGGTATGCAAACGCTGTGGGAAAGGTCGACATTGGACAAATGAGTGCCGTTCAAAAACTGATAAGAGTGGAAATTTATTGTCACCTCTCCCGGGAAACGGGAGTCGGGGCCCGCAGGCTTGGGGCTCCAATAATTACAATGCAGGCCTACCACAATACCCAGTGAGCAATGGCTTACAACATCAAGGAGTGACTTCGAGCCCTCCTTAAGGGTATCACACCATACCCCAGTTTCTCAGCTTTATGCTGCAACTAAGCAAAGCGCTGCTGGTGACTTAGCTATTACTCAGCCTTATACTCTGTCTCCTAATGGAGGAATATATAAGTTAGCTACTGGAGTGTGTGGTCCTTTGCCAAAGGGACATGTAGGACTTTTGTTAGGTCGAAGCAGCAGTGCTATGCGAGGGTTAATGGTGGTTCCGGGAATCATTGATCCTGATTTTACCGATGAAATTCTTATTATGGTACAAGTCTCACAATTTATGCGCCTAGAGGCAGGGGAACGTATTGCACAATTGCTTCTATTGCCCTTTTTTCCTTTTCTATCTAGAGATGTGTCTCGTCAAGGAGGTTTCGGTGGTACTGGAAAAACTGTTTTCTGGGAAACCTTAGTTTCTGATCAAAAACCTCTATGCTCCTTGCAAATTAATGGGATACTTTTTGAGGGATTAGTTGACACAGGAGCAGATGTATCTATTATTTGCTTGGCTCAGTGGCCTACTCATTGGGAAAAGAAACAAGTCTCGGTTACTTTATCCGGCCTAGGTACTGCTTCTGTAGTTTACCAAAGTGTTGAGCCCCTTAGTTGTGTGGGACCTGAAGGACAACAAGGAAAAGTAGTGTTTTATATTGTTCCCATTAATATTAACCTTTGGGGTCGTGATCTTTTACAACAGTTTGGTGCCTTTTTAAGCATTCCTCATATTTCTCCAGCTGCCAAAAATAGGATGTTCAAAATGGGCTACAATCCTTTAAACTCATAGCCACTGTTCACAAGCCTCAAGCTTTACAATTAAAGTGGAAAACTACAACTCCTGTTTGGGTGGAACAGTGGCCATTGTCTAAAGAAAAACTTGAGGCTTTAAAAGATTTAGTTAAGGAACAATTGGCCGAGGGGCATATAGAACCAAGTACTTCTGCATGGAA
>NW_016816084.1:478977-486811 GCF_001698545.2 Rhinopithecus bieti
CCTGCTGAATTAAAAACTGATAACGCCCCTGCTTATTACTCTCGTAAATTGGCCGCCTTTCTTTCTTTATATCACATTCATCATACAACAAGTATTCCGTTTAATAGTCAAAGTCAAGCTATTATTGAATGAGCCAATGCAACTTTAAAATTACAACTTTTAAAACAAAACGGGGAGATGGACAAGATTCCCCAAAACACCTAATTCTAAAAGCTTTATTTACTTTAAATTTTCTTAACCATTGGCGCCAATTACAGCAATCCGCAGCGGTAAAACATTTTCAGCAGCCTTTAGAAAAGCCACAAAATAGTAATCTATGGGTGTATTATCCTTCATTACAAGGGCAGTATTTAAAAGGAAAAGTTTTACAATGGGGCCGAGGCTATGCTCTTGTCCGTACAGGTGCCGGAGACTAGTGGTTTCCATCTTGATGGTTAAAACAGTGCCGTGGTGAAGAGGAACCAATCCGAAGAGTTCCTGAAGGAATTTCAGGAGCTGAATCTGCGTGCTCAAAGAACATTCACCTTCGGAACTCAACGTGCAGAGCCTCCGACATGGGGACAGCTGAAAAGGCTCACTCAAGAAGCTGAAGAGGTTGTTCAACAAGCTGGGCAGCCAAAAACCCCATTGACTTTATTTTTGGCTATGCTGGCTGTAGTGAATTGCCAGGTAATAGCTGGAGAATTTACATACTGGGCTTGTATTCCCTTTCCACCCTTATATCAAGGTGTGGCCTGGGGAGACAAAGAGGTCCCAGTATTTACTAATGATACTGCTTGGATGTCATCACCGTTTTTAAACCAGGATCCTGAATTAGACACTGGCACAGTAAATAGTTCACATCAATTTGGGGTTGAAGGGTTACCTATATGTCTTGGGAGTAGTCCACATTGTCTGCATCCTTCTCATGAGGCTTGGGCTATTCGTTATAATTATAGTCACCTTGCTGCCTTTACTATGATTATTGTTGCTCAAAGTTTTAAGTATAATCATACTGCATTACTAAAAGAAACTCTGCCCACTACATTATCTTTATGCCCTATCCCTGATGTGAACGGAGGTGTTTCCCAATTAGAGTGGACTAGATGTAGAGGTAGTGGGCCACGATTATTATTAGAAGTAAAAGGAAGAAGTCGTAATTACCTTATTACTGATTGGAGTGTACATGGAGATTTTCAAACTAAATTTAGTCATGTCAATCTGCGTTGGCATAAAGGTAATCATAGTCTTTCTGCGGATGGCAATGAAACTATTGTTTGGCATGNGCAGATTTAATGACTGGTGTTGCACAAAGCTTGACATCTTTAAACCCTATGAACTCTGTAAAAACTTTACTGACTTCTGTTTCTAGTAATGTATTGATTGTTATTCTTGCTTTTGTCATTTTCACAGTCTGCTGGAGACGGTGTCAGAGATCAAACACCGAATCCCAGTGAGCCCAACATGTGATGATGGTTTTAAAAGAAATTCAAACCTGTAAATAAGAAGGGGGAGATGTAGAGGACCACGTGCTCGCAAACAAGATGTTCCCGATAGTTATGCTCTTGCAAACAAAGCATGACGTTTCTTCTCTGCAAACAGGAAGAACAAAGGAGTCAGCTGTAAACAGCAGACTCTGGGAACTGGTTAATGTTTAAGCATCTTAAGAAATTGGAAAGTTAGGGAAAGGTCAGAAAACAACTCATGACATAAAACAACTTGTGACATAAAAACAACTCATTTCTGGTGATGTGATAAAATTCCACAAGCATGTATAAAATAAAGCAGAGCATGCTGCTCGTGGTGGCCGCCATGTTTGTCTTGTCTTGTGTTGTCTTGTGTGTTCATTCCTTTGTTTAGGAAACACGCAGACCCCAACATGTGTGTGTGTAATGTAAGTTTTGTTTATTCATACATGTGTTCTCCCCAGTTCCTCAGCATCAGGGAACAAACTTGCTAACTGTTGTTATTTATGTGCAGTAAGTCCTCATTTAATGTCATTGATAAATTCTTGGAAACTACAACTTTAGTCGGAATTAATATAATGAAACCAATTTTACCATTGGCTAATTGATATAAATAAGAGTTAATTTCCTATGGCATATTTCTGGTCACAAAAACATCATCAAACTTTTAAGTAAAGACCAAAACACTTCTAATATTAAGTATTAAAGTAAATGTAAGCTATACAGACATTTAAGAAATCAAGACATTTAAGAAAATAAGATCAATATTTACCCAGTTATTCTAGTTCAGGGTTGCAGCTGGCAGAAACCTAATCTGTCAGCTCAGGGTGCAAGGTGGGAACCAGCCCTGGACAGAGCACCATTCCATCACAGGATGCACTCACACTGTCTCAGATTGGCACCATTAAGACATGCCAGTTAATCTAATATGTATATCTTTGGGACATGGGAGGAAACTGCAGTGCCCACAGAAAACCCGCACAGATTTGGGGAGAGCATGCAAACTCCACACAGACAGTGGCTCTGGTCAGGAGTTGATTATTTTTCTCATCAATGTTACAATGGAAATTGACTTTCCTTTCCTCATCAATTTTATAACTAGGTGATATTGAATAAAACAATGTTATTCAAGGGCCTGCTGTATTTCTAACAAGATGGAAACACCTGTAACCTAAAAACCAAAAAATGAAGTCATATATTAACAGGAACTTAGTTCCCCGCCCCCCCCGTTTAATGCTTTCTGATGCTGTATCTCTTATTTACTAGCATTAGCTAGGAGTTGTGCTACAAATTTGGATAATAGGAAAAATAGTGAGCGTCATGGTATTATCCCTGATTTTAATGGAATGATTTTAAAGTTTCACCATCAAGTAATATATAATTGCTAATGTTTTTGATAAATTCCCTTTCTCTCAGGTTAAGGAAGTTTCCTTCTATTGCTAGGGTGGTGTTTTTTGGTTTTGTTTTCATTTCTGACTAAATGTTGAATTTCACCAAGAGTTTTATTTTTTGCAGTTTTAGGATGAGCATCTTTTTCTTTTAATCTTTCATTTCAGTATATTGAATAGTTTTTCACCCAATTTTGACCATTCTTGAATTCCTGAAAGTAATCTTACTTGGTCAAAATGTATTATTATTTTAATTCATTGATGGAGTCTGTTGGCTAATATTTTATTTAGAATTTTAGCATCTATGTAAATAGATTGGTTTATTTTTTTCTCATACTCACCTTGTCTAGTTTTATATTTCCTTGTCTAATTAATATGTCAAAGTTGTATTACTCTTATAGAATTATTTGGAGGAGCTGTTTTTTCTTTTCTGTTTTCTGGACTACAGTTTATAGGTTATAAAGATTATTTCATAAAAGACTGGTAAAATTTGGCAGTTACAGCATTTATGCTTATATCCCCCTTCCAACTTGCTTTGGAGAAGATATCTGAGTTCTGTTTCAATATTAAAAATTGTTTTGTTTTATTTGTATTTTCTAACTTTAGATTAATTTTAATTTATAATTTTGTCCACTTCATCTCAAGTTTAGATTTACGAATAACAAATAAAAAGGTCAGCAAAGACTAGAGACCCAGGAATGTGGAATTGTTACTGTGCCAAATGCTGGTATTTTACCATAAAGTGTAGCAGATAGCAAAGGATAGACAAATAAATGCAACTTCGTTATGGAGGTTATAATTCCAGTGCTTGGTATTATAAAAAATTTCAACCTAATCTGTTATAAATATGTTTCTCCATAGGGACTCATCTATCATTCCTAAATATTTTGAAGAATGTTGTTGAGAAGTAAGATTTTCAAAAACAACATTTTTGAGACAGCTGTTTTGCATAAAGTAGCATTTTCTAAATGTGGTTCATGCCCCTGGTGTCTGTGAGACCTTTTCAAAGAATCTGGTCAAAACTGTTTTCTTGGTAATATTAAGATGTCGTTTTCCTTTTTCACTGTGTTGACATTTGCACAAATAATACAAAAGCAATTGTGGGCAAAACTGCGGGTCCCTTAGCAAAATCAAGGCAATGGTGACAATCTGTACTAGAAGTCATTTTATTCTTTACCACCATACAGATGCAACAAACCTGTTTATTGAAGCAGTAAATGATATTTTATTAAATCTTTACTTTTAAGTACATCTTTTGAATGTTTTTTTTTTGTGGGAAAAAATGAGAAGAACCCATAGAGCACTTCTGCAGTCTACTGATGGCTGATGATGGTCTTGAGGAAAAATCCATGTTTAGTTGTTTTGGTTGAGAGTTGAACTAGGTACCTTTTCATGGCACATTATGTTTTACTTGAATGATTGGCAAACTGTATATTCAGACATGGATATTTGGCAGTGTTATAAGTGATAAATTTGAACTTTATGCAAAGATTTATATCCTAGAAACCCTGAATTAGAATCTCTTAGACTGTGGCCCACTGACTTGTATTTAAGTAATTCAAGGGGTTCCTTATTCTTTATATTTGAGGAGATGACATTGAACCGAGATCTAAATGATGAGAAAGGAGGCAACCATGCAGAGACCCAGGAGAGGTGAGGAGGTCTAGACAAATGTTATCCAGTAGAAATACAATGCAGACCTTATCTATAAAGCTACATAAACAAGTACAAAGAAACAAGTTAAATTAATTTTATAATACATTTTCCTTAACTCAGTATATTAGAAGTATTATTTCAACAAGTACTTAAAAATATTGAGATATTTAACGTTCTTTTTTTCTACCAACACTTCAAACTCTGGACATCTCCATTTAGATAAGTCACATTTCAAGCACTCAATAAGCATGTCTGACTAGTAGCTACTGTGTAGAATAGCTCAGATCTATGAAGAGTGAACAGCCAGTACAAAGGCCCTGAAGGAGATTCATAGAGAGATGTGCATTGGCATTTGGAAATTGAAAATACTGGATTAGAGCTTTGGAACAAGACCAAAACAGATCTATGGATGTAAAAATCATTGATACAGAAGAATTATCACACAGAGTGAGTATAGTTTTCAGTGTTTAAATGAAGGCTTATAATAATCTCCTACAAGCTTTTTTTCTACTACGTAGTTGTACCCCAAGAAGGCATGGAAAAATTTCAGGGAGAAGAGGGCAGGTATCTCAGGGTTGGAGGGCACAGGCAGATGTGGAGTTTCTCCATACTTGATTTTGATATGACTCCTCCCTACAGTCCCTATCCTGGCTGAGGACCACTGGTTAAAAGGGAGATGAAGATATAAGAGGCTAAGAAGGATATAGAGAGGAAAGAAGACTACTAAAGTTAAATGTGTTAGTGCTTCAACAATGAAGAAAGAGGAGGGCAGGACATTTGCAAATTAAGCAAAATTTTTTTTTTTTTTTTTTTTTTTGAGAGAGTTTCACTCTTGTTGCCCAGGTTGGAGTGCAGTGGCATGATCTTGGCTCACTGCAACCTCTGTCTCCTGGGTTCAAGCAATTCTCCTGCCTCAGCCTCCTGAATAGCTGGGACTACAAGGCTTGTGCCACCACACACGGCTAATTTTTTGTATTTTTAGTAGAGACAGAGTTCCACCATGTTGGCCAGGCTGGTCTCGAACTCCTGACCTCAGATGATCCACCTACCTCGGTCTCCCAAAGTGCTGGGATTACGGGCATGAGCCACCATGCCTGGCCAAATTAAATGATTTTTGGTGGTCGTTGAGGTTGCAGTTAAAATGGAGTGGTCAACTGGGCTAAGATGCATTCCGAAGACGGGTCAGTAGTACAGAACGGCAGCTTATCTACTTGAAGGTCTGAGCTAGAGCAGCTTGCTGTGCCCTCTCAGCCAGAGTTCTTTAAGTCCTACCTTTAAAGTTGATTACTGTCTGTCCATGTTCCCTCTCTTATAGTTGCATTTTACTTCATTGTTAATTGTACACATGTCTCTGTGTTCACCCTGACCATACTATAGATTCCCTTGGGGATTTTTTTTTTTTTTTAAATGTCCATTTCTACCTCCATCCCCATCTCAGAATCAGTAAAAATTTCTAGGAGTGGGACCTAGGCATCACTGTTTTTTTAAAGCTTCCCAAGCGATTCTATGTGCTACAGTTGAAAAACTGCTGATCTGTAGCATAGTGAGCACCTCTGAGACAGAAAGTAAGTTTTACTCATTTTCATGTTCCCAGAGTTTGACTCATTGTCTGGCACATAGGTAGCTTTCAATAAGTGTTGGATGAATGAGAAATGAATGAACAAATGAAATATGGCCAGGGAACTAGGCAGGCCCATGTGAGTAGCCTGATAAATTAATATTGCCTTTCTTTATAATGGATAATTACCAGACAAGTTATTTAACACCCTGTACCTATTTTGGAATTGTTATATATTAGTGTGAAACTATTATCCCAAATTGGTTTAAATCAAAGTAGTGACATAAAATCTCAGGTGCAAAAATAGATTGCAAAATTGGTGGGGCTGTTCTCTGAGTCTTGCTTGATTATATACCAGAGGTAGTATATAGTTAACTGTACCAATAAGTACAATATAATGGAGACTATTGCTTTCAGGATAAAGGATTTTTGCTATCAATTTAAAGTAGACACTTCCAACTTTCACAGAATTAACAACGCGGTAAATCTTATTTTTAAAATTTAATGGTATGACTATTCAAAACATCCTGCTTATAAGAATATTTAGTTCTTTGTCATGACTCTTTAAAACCACTATAGGCCAAGTGCAGTGGTTCACGCCTGTAATCTCAGGACTTTAGGAGGCTGAGGCAGGGGGATTGCTTGGAAAGCCAGGAATTTGATACCAGCCTGTGCTACCAAGCAAGACCCTGTCTCTACAGAAAGTAAAAAAAAAAAAAAAAAAAAAATTAGCCAGCTGTGGTGGTGCACTCCTGTAGTCCCTGATACTCAGAAGACTGAGGCAAGAGGATTGCTTGAGCCCGGGAGTTCGAGGCTATAGTGAGCTATGATTGTGCCATGGTACCACAGCCTGGGTTACAAGAGTGAGATCCTGTCTAAAAACAAACAAACAAAAAAAAACTCCTGCAGTAACTTATTGAATTGACTCTACAGATTGTGTTTACCACTTTTAGTGAGAGTCAAGTGAAAAGCAGTAGATACAAAACTTTTTGCACAAAGAAAATAAGCTGGTAGTCACTAACATAATATATCATCATAATTCATTGGAATTTTCAATCTCAGATGTAATGTATAGAGTACCCCAAACCTAAGACCTGATAACTAATAGGTACCTTAATAAATGGTAGTTCACTGTTTTATGCTCCACTTGTAGATAATGCTGTGCTAAGGATTTAGAAAGTCCAGTTTATCTGACGGTTTAACATTCTAAAAATGCATTATTGTTTCCACAGATGAAAAGAAGCAAAGAATTGACAACTAAAAATCATAGTCAAGAGGAAACAAGTATTCTTCGTTGTTGGAAATGTAGAAAATGTATAGCAAGCTCTGGTTGTTTTATGGAGTATCTTGAGAATCAAGTGATTAAGGTGAGTATTGGTAACTCCAGTCTTTGTTTCCTCGTAGAGGAGTGCTGTGGGCATATCCACACACATGCACACTTATTCTTCTCTACCTTATTAAGAATATTTATAGTTCTTTGTCATGACTCTTTGACTCTTACCTTATTTCACCTGACCCACTGAAAACATTCTAAAGTGGTATTCAAAAGCATCCCCTTCCACCGTTAAAATTAATTTTGCCTTTGATTACTAATGTTAATATGACATCAGTGTTTTAAGTGCAATGTTATAGGCATAAGCTGAAGATAATAGTCAATGTTTTTTATTACCACTATGAGTGAGCCTCAGTAATCACTGCACAATTAAATTCAGAATCCTAGTAAGAATTGGAAACTTGTTGTATAGGTTTTTTTTTTTTTTTTTTTTTTTTTTTTTTTTTTTTTTTTT
>NW_016816084.1:486968-520191 GCF_001698545.2 Rhinopithecus bieti
CATCAGAGACTTTTTTTTTTTTTTTTTTTGTATTCTCTATGGGTCTAGAAGAGAAAGTTCATGTATAATATAAAAGTAACCCATAGGAAAACCTGAATAATATTGAAGTGTATGTTTGGTCATCCTGATAAAAGTGAGTGTTTTAAACAACAAGAATAAAATTCCTTCACTTCTCTAAGAGTAGTATCAAAGAGGCATGAACTAGAAACTAGTTAATTAATGGAGTTTGGAGGGAATTCTGAATTTAACAGAGAGAGTGACTGTAATCACCTGTCATTATTTTCTTCTGCTGCTTTGAGAGACATACTCAGCTTTTGGTTTTTGTTTGTTTCGCTGTTTTACCTCAGTTATACTTGTTAATGATGGTTTCCCTTCTACTTTAACAAATTAGCCAGTCTAAACTGATAATAGTAGATAACTTTGATTGGATACTTACTACATGCCGAATACTTATTTTTTTGAGATGGAGTCTTGCTCTGTCGCCCAGGCTGGAGTGCAATGGCGTGATCTCTGCTCACTGCAACCTCCACCTCCCAGGTTCAAGTGATTCTCCTGCCTCAGCCTCCCAAGTAGCTGGGATTATAGGCTCCTGCCACCATGCCTGGCTAATTTTTGTATTTTTTAGTAGAGATGGGGTTTCACCGTGTTGGTCAGGCTGGTCTCAAACCAAATACTTTTTAATGACTTGAAATAACATTTTAATTAGGAAAAAATACAAAACTTTTTATGGTAAGAGTATTTTGGTGGATATAACTTATATGTAATACAAAAATTAAATGTACGACTTGATAAGTTTTATCAGCCCTGCCATGAATCAGATCAAGATATGCATTTGCATCACCTGAAGAATTTTTGTCCTGCCCTTCCGCAGGCAGTGGTCCCCTTCTCACTGACGTCTTTCACCATAGTCTAGGTTTGCTTGTTCTTTACATTCCTTCAAATGGAATAATACAGCATGCACTCTTTTGTGCCTGACTTATTTTTGTCAGCGTAGTGTTTTAGAGATTTATGTTTTGCATGTGTCAGTAGTGTGTTCCTTTTTTCTCCTGAGCCGTGTGCCATTTGTGAATATACCACAGTTTATCAATTTTTTTCTGCCGAAGGACATTGGCATTCATTCCAGTTTTAAGTTATGAATAAAACTGCTATCAAAATTTTTATAATTTCTGTGATCATGTTTTATTGTTTATTTTTAATATATGCATAGGAATAGATTTTGGGGTCATGGGGTAGATATAGTTTAATTTCTTAAGAAATTGTTAGTAGTTTTTCAAAGTTTATGTTCACTTCTGGTGGCAACATATGAGAATTCCAGTTACATCTTTGCCAATACTTAATATTTTCTGTCTTTATAATTTTAGCCATTCTGATAGATGTATAGTGGTATATATCATTATAGCTTTAATTTTTATTTCCTTGGTGACTAATGATGTAGAGTACTTTTTTATGTACTTGCTGGTTATGAACTGTTTTAAATGCTTTTTAAATATTTTTCATTCCTTACAGTAACTCTTTGAGGAAGATAATCTATCATCTCCATTTGCTAGATAAGGAAACTGAGGCACAGAAGATTAGGTAATTTGCCCAGGTTCACACTGCTACTAAGAAGTGCAGCTGCAATTGGACTGGGCAGTGAGGCTCCAGAGCCTGTGCTCATAACCTCCACACTCTCTTTGCTGCCTTTGCTCTTCCTTCAGGATAGCATACAATGTCACTTCTTCTCACTAGAGTGGCTGATCCTTTTATTTACCTGGAGAACTCCCACTTATTCATTCATTAAAACATATTTAATGAGCAAGAACAGTTCAAGCACTGCTGTAGGATGTATTGGGATGGATAGTGGAAGAGTGGTACAGAGTTGAAAAAATATACTCTGGTCCTTAGGATCTTCTGAAGTCTTGTTGAAAATAGGCCAACCAGTATAGTCTGATTTGAGGAGTACTCTAAAAGAGGAATGCAAACAAAATTCTGCCTGGGCTGGTCACAGAAGACTTCACAGAAAAGGTAATATGTGAACATATATATGTTTGTTTCTTACAGATTTTAAAGTATACTTTGTAGACCATAAAATTCACCCATTGTTAGATAACAACTTAATGATTTTTAGTTGTGCAACCACCACTATATTGCAATTTTGAGCTATTTTCATTACCCCAGAAAGTTTCCTCAGGTCTGTTTGTCCTGCTCCCATCCCCAGGCAGCTTACCAATCTTATTTCTGTCTCTGTAGATTTATATGTAAAATAAAACATATAAACATAATAAAATATGTAAACCATGGAAAATACCTTATAAAATAAAAATACGTTCATTTATATAAAATTGCATATGTAATTTAAAATATGTAAAATTATATACTAAATTTATATAAAATACACACAAATTATTTTAAAATGAAGAAATAATTCAATGTCATGGTTAAGTCTTAGCAGAAGGATTAGTATGAAGCAGTGACTCTGAGGGGGGCTTCTAAAGTAATGTTAATGTTAAATTTCTTAATCTTGGTAGTGGGCATATTGGCATTTTCTTTAAGTTCCCTTTATAAAACATATTTTATATTTTATAAATCTGTATACATTATCAAAATATTAAAAATGAACATGAAAGGATCCTTTAAAGGAAACCACAAAACAAATTATTAGAACCCCAAAGTAATTTTATCAGTACTGTGCTGAAAGGTTGCTAAATTTATCACCTATTAAAGTAACTATACAGTTAAAAATAAGCCATGTATGTAGTAAGTGTTTTGTTTCTCAATTTTCTGTAAATGAAATTACACTGTGATTATTCTGGAAATTGCTGTTTTTACTCAGTATTACCATGTCGAGTGTAGATTTAGTTCATTTCCACTTCTGTATAGTATTCCAGTATAGTATTCCAGTATATTAATATATCTCAAACTTCATAATTCATTTTGTTGATAGTCATTTGACTTACATCTATTTGTCTTGTTCTTATAATCAGTGCTGCTGTGAACTTTCTTATGCATATCTTTGCACACATGGGCATGAGTATTACTCTAAATGGAGTTCCAGCATCATAGGGTATGTGCATGTTCAACTTTACTGGACAATGCTGTTTTCAAATGACAATCTCACCAGCAGTAGTTCAGCATTGTTGTGATTTTACATCTTCACCAACATTTAACATCTCATTCTCAGAGGTCAAGTGTGTTTTCTGCAAAATGTCTTTTTTTCTTGCCTATTTTTCTATTAAGATGTTTTGTTTTTGATATTTGGAGATTCTGTGTTCTAAATACTAATCTTTTTTTGGTTATTGTGTTGAAACTATTTTTTTCCAGTTTATGTAACTTATATTTCATTCTTGTGGTGTCTTTGTTGAACAGAAATTCATAATTTATGAATGTATTAGTTCTGTCCTTTGTGTGTTGTACTGTTTAAGAAAATATCGTGAGGGGAAGATGTTTTTTCCTCTCCTTCTACTGAATATCAGAGTTGAGATAGGCAAGTTTCCTTGTGTGCCCTTCTGAGAAACAGGTTTCTCGTTTACCCTCATACTGAGGTTATAACCAGCTTTATGTAGGAAGTTTCTCCGTAGGTTCTTTCCATCCCAAGGAAACCCATGGCTTTATCTCCTTTATTCCACATGCAGACGTGAAATGGCTCTCAGAACAACATAGAGGATAAGGAAACTGGGGAAACAACATCAATAGCTGTTGACTCCGGGACCACACTTCTTTAGCCCTGACCATTGACAGGAAATTTTTTGTAATGTCGAGTGGATGTATCAGATGTGTCAAAGTTAGGTTGGTATGGAATTTGAACTGTAAGGGAAACTGGTACATTTGAGCTTTAGTTATCTAGCCACTGGCATGCAATAAGACATGAGAAAGGGAATTTAGAATGGAGTTTTCAGACAATCTACAGTGCCCACGAGGAGAAAAGGGGACTTCAACCTTGCCTTCAGGCCTGAGATAGATGAAATGTGGGCAAAAAACAAAAACAAAATAACAACAATAAAGACCCTAAAGATGTAGAAATAAAATAACAGAAATGGTCTCCATTTGTGCAATCTCTGTTAGGGAGTGATGTCCTCAGTTTTAGTTAGTTTTACTGGTTTTGGACATGTGAAGTTTATATGGCCTGTAGAATATTCAAATATTTTAGGAAGCTGCTGGGTTATGTGGATATGGGATTCAGAAGAGAGATCTGAACTAAAACTGGATCATCAGCATGTAAATTTTAGGTAAAGCTGTGAGAGTGGATGAGATTACCATGCAGTGTATGAATGGAGTAAGAGATAAGTAGTCCTATCATATAGGAACATTTATAGGATAGACAGAAAAAGAGAAGCTCTCACAAAGGAGAAAAAAAGAGTAAAAAAATAGAACTGAAAATTAAGATACAATATTATGGAAGTCAAAGGACAAACATTTTCTAGAAAAAAAAGTGTTGATTATTCATGTTAAATGAGATCTAAAAGATCAGACATTGCCTTCAGTGTGCAGACTGTATACTGCACAATTCTAGAGGGAGCTAGTTTGTGAAAGGTTTGCCCTGGATTTGTGCAGAGTTAGCATACAAACTATATATCCGTATGTAAAGACCCTAAATGAGAGTTAAAAGTGTCCATTGGTTTTAAAAGAAATCATTGGTCAACATTCATTGTAGTTGTGAGACTTTTAGGGGCAGTTACCAAATTCCACTGGGTTCAGGTAATTGGGAGCTGAGGGATAGTAAAACACTTAACAATAAAACACTTTAATTATTAGGTCATGACTTCTTCTGTCACCAGGCTATGAAGTATTTCATCTGTATAACACCATTGCCAATGGAGTGGCTGACATGAATAGGACTGATAAATGTTGAATTGATAATTCGAGTATATACCTCCTCCCTCATGTCTTTTGGTTAGAAAATTTGCTTGTTTTCTCTCTGGCTTTATTATTCTGGTGGTAATTTTCCTTCAATGGCTGTAATATTTAAAGAAATATTTTTATTGCTTACTACATTTTTAATACTTTGTGTTCCCTTTTCTTAGTGACAGTATTTGTTCCATGCTAGTCTTACCACATGCTATCCTATGGACTGAATTGTGTGCCCTCCAAGTGCGTATTTTAAAGATGCAGTGTGTTGGCGGGGCGCGGTGGCTCAAGCCTGTAATCCCAGCACTTTGGGAGGCCGAGATGGGCGGATCACGAGGTCAGGAGATCGAGACCATCCTGGCTAACACGGTGAAACCCCGTCTCTACTAAAAATACAAAAAAAAAAACCCTAGCCGGGCGAGGTGGCGGGCGCCTGTAGTCCCAGCTACTCCGGAGGCTGAGGCAGGAGAATGGCGTAAAACCCGGGAGGCGGAGCTTGCAGTGAGCTCAGATCCGGCCACTGCACTCCAGCCCGGGCGACAGAGCAAGACTCCGTCTTAAAAAAAAAAAAAAAAAAAAAAAAAAAAAAAAAAAAAAAGGTGCAGTGTGACTGTATCTGGAGATAGGGTCTTTAGGAGTTAATTAAGGTTAAATGAGAGCATAAAGATGGGGCCTAATCCAATAGCACTGTGGCTCTATAAAAGGAAGAAAAGAGAAAGAGATCCTGTGAGGACACAGTGAGTAATCAGCCACCTGCAAGCTAGAAAGAGAGCCCTTGCCAGAGCCAGAACATGCTGGTACCCTGATCTCAAACCTTCAACGTCTAGAACTGAGAGAAAATAAATTGCTATTGTTTAAGTCATTCAGTCTCTGGTATTTTGTGATGGCATCCCAAGCAGACTTAGACCGCACAGGTCCTGTAATAGAAACTGGAAATTCAAAGATGAGCAGAAGAGAAATGGTATGTGTCCTTGTGAAGGTTTCAGGATTTATCATTTAATTTTCTATTAATATTATAACACATAAATATATTCTAATTATAGTATAATTAATCATATTAAAAGTTTGATATTAATAACTTAATATAAATTATAATATTTATAATTTAATATTTGTAATATTGACCAGTTACATAAATATTAAATATTGGTTACTCATATAGATATAAATTATTAGCTGTTTCAGTGGCAAAAAGGAAAAGTATAGGAAGCCATAAGAGTAGTATATAGATAGGGTGCTGGACCTAACTGTAAGGCTTTTCTGAGGAAGTGACTTGTGTGGAGATATGATGGATAAGTGAGGACAGTACAGGTGGGAGAACATTCCAAGATTCAGGACCAGCATGTTCAAAGGCCCTGTGGTGGATCCCTGGTTTACTAAAAGAGATTGCCATGATTGGAGTTCAGAGATGAAGAGGAAGTTTGGCAAGATCTGAGAGTAGAAAGTTGGGTGCTGTTCAAATCATGTATGGTCTTGTAAGTCAAAGAGTTTGATCTTTATCCTAGGAGCTGGGAAGTCAATGAGAGGAAGTAACATGACTTTTGAATTTTAAGATTAGTTTGTTAATAGTGTGAAGAGTGAATTAGAAAGGTACCAATAATTGAAGCAGGGAGCCTGTTTGCTTTTTAAGTGAGATTTTCATTTTTTTCAGTTCATTGTGACCTTTTGATTGTAAAAAGTTTTTAACCCTTAAAGTACTTTCTCAAAGTACAAATAGACAAACTAGGCAGTCCAGTAGAATTTTGGTTCCTTTACATTTGTGACGCTTTATACAATAATGTTAATTTAAATAACATTTTCGTTACATAATCTTTTCCCTGTAATGTTAGCTGCGGTAGTCAAATAATATAGTTGGTTCGCATTTAAAGAATTAGCTGAGGGAATGTTATTGCTTACATTGGAAATGCCAAGGATTAAACATCTTACAAAATTTTATATAATATTACCAACTTTTTGCATGTAACTTGTTACACTTAATTAAAAATATTAAAGATCACATAATGATAAAAAATAAGGCATCAAATTTATAATTTTAAAATTAAGTGATTTTTTCTGTTATAGCAACTGAGAATATTCCCAACACTTAAAAAAAAATTAAAATAACAATACATTGGCTCCCTCTGCTGCTTGAACAAATTATTTCATTTACAAATATAATTTTTTCAACATTTTTCTGACATTATTATGTGAAATTGCTATTACCTTCTCCTCCTTTTCCTTCCTCCTTCCTCCGTGTGGGAAATTTGAGACATAAAGAAAATCTGTCTAGTAATTTTTTTTTAAATCCTAGTGAAACAGTTCTAATTTTCAGTCAAATTTTTCCTGAGGAGATAACTTGTTGTACTAATACTTTGATGGCTTTAAATTCCTCAAATTGGGTTGCCTCCAGTTTCATCATTCATCTTAAAATATGTCCATCAAAAATTGTTTTATCATTTATATATTTGTGTGCTTTTACAAAATTAACTGACTTAAAACTTAGAAGCAATGGTACATCCTCTTTACTTGTAGAATTATATTGGAAATAAATATTACAAATAAAAAAATATGTTTTCTTAGACTGTGTTGGTAAATACAGGTGAAAGTAGTTGGCATTTTCATTTATAATTGAGGTGTCTGTGTTTACCCTGGTCCATATGTAAAGTTTTCAGAAAATGAAACAATGCTATAAATTCAACCCAGCTTTTTATGCTTTCCTACCTGTATCAATTGCTATTTCTCTTTTTTTGGTTGTGAGGAGATGAAAGGATACTTTAAATTTTAGCTATTTAAAAGAAACAAATATATGCTGTTTTATATTATTTTTTCTCGAAGGAGGGTGGGTTGAGGGGTACAAAAGCAGAATCAGCTGTGGAATTTTTTCTAAACATACCCCTCCCTACATACATTTATTTTAGTTAATTTAAAAATAAGATATGCTTCAGTTTTAGTTTTATAAGCTTAGAGAAGAATAGCAGTATCATGCCTTAAAACATACACAGGCTGGAGATATAAGAAAGTTTATTGCACTAAAAACTATAGTATTTTATATGGCATAAGAGGCAATGTGAAAGCTTGGGATCTCTTATTTCAGTGTTCTTCTCTGTAAGACAGTAAAAACTCTTAAGACAGTGCCTGTGCATAGTGAGCACATTTAGTGAAAAGAAGAAGAAGAAGTACATTGGGTGACAGAGCGAGACTCCATCTCAAAAAAAAAAAAAAACTTTCTTCTACCTACAGCTGTCACTCCAGTGTTTATTCTCATAGGAGTATTCATAAAGCATTTCCGAAATTTATAGTGGGTAGTGGTGTTTTAGTGTTATGATCAATACTGTGTGATTAAAAAATGATAAATTTATATGATTAAGTGAAATAATGAAATGTACGTAGTAAATAAGACATAGAACAGTGAAATATTAAAATATTAATACAAATAATAGGAGTACCTTTATGCAACACAATCCCTGGCATATTAATAAGTATGTCTCTACTTGCTTTGTGTGGTCAACACTGTATTTAGTAATCACTGAATAAATATTGATAGGTTGAGTGCCATTAACTATTTTGACATTGATAATCTATTGTTCTTTCTACCAGTGTAGAAATTTCCTCCCTCCCTCTGTCGCTCCCACCCTTCTTTCCTTCCTCTATATGTAGACATAATCTTGAAAAGTCAGAGCAAAATTCTGGATTTGATAATGAAAAGGTTACTTTATTTGTCAATTTCAGTTTGTATTCTCTATAAGATTGCTTTAAAGAATTCATTAGAGTTATACTAATCTTCATAACTGTCAGCTCCTAATGAAAGGAGCTAGTGTGTATGAATATGGATGTTTTGCAAAATTAATTCTACTTTTCAAAACTTATCCATACCTTTATTTTGTTTCTGGGGCAAAATAGATAAAGCTGTACTGTTTAGTTTTATTGAGTCACTTCCAATATGTTTCCCAATGTTCTTTAAAAATTTTATATATGAGTTGGAGAGAAAAGCTAGTCACGACTGAACTGTTATTGTATAATAAATCACTATTAGAACTTAGAAAAGGCAGATGACAGAAGCATACAAAATTGAACACTAAAAAATGATGTCTCTGGGTTCTTTAGTGTATATGAAAGTCATAAGTAGGAATTTATTTATAGACACTCTTGGGTGTGGCCCACGAGTATAAATTTTTAGTAAGTAACCCAACTCACGTCTAATGCTAGTGATCTAAGGACGATATTTTTTGAAATATTCCTCTAAGGTGGCTCTTCACAGAGTTCATGATCTTGATGCAGGCTCTTTTCTTCAGTGCTAGTCAAAAGAGAACCTTTAACTTACCAGAGTGTTGATATTCTCTCTCAAACTCTCTATAGAAATTGGCATCCACAGATTTCTTAGAATAATTAAAGTTTGGAATCAATGATTGAACATGCCAGAATTTCTCTTTTGAGGGGGAAAATCTGATAACATCAGTTTATATTTGTATTATGTTGTGGGTTTATGAAAAAATCATTCTAGGGTGTTAGTTTTCATGCAGTTTGCTTGCTGCTGAACAGTGGAGATAGAATGTGACTTTAAGTTTCTCTTCTCTTGCTAAAATTGAAGAATTTACCTCTCAAAAGGTAATATGCTTATCCTTGTACAGACTTGCACTGAAGTACACCTCTTCTCGCCCAGTTTATTAGATGAATTGGTAAACTTACTTAAGAGGGCCAATTTCAAATGAAGTTTTGAAGATACCTTTCTCCTGGTGTAGGAGATGGCACTGTTATACGACTAACGGTTTCATATGCCCACTGTGTAGTAACAGACCAATACACTGAGTAGCAGGATTTGCAGCAGAGAAAGAATGTCATGATTGCAAGGTGTCCAGTGAGGAGATGGGAAGAGACCCTCAAATCCTTCATCTCCCTGAGGAGTTCTGGGCTGGGATTTTTAAAGAGACCATGGGGAGTGAGGAACTGGAAAATTGGGGTGGCTGATTGGTTGGGGAATGAGGGATGAAATCATCAGGATGTGGAAACTACATTCTTTGGTGAGTCAGCTTCTGGTGGTATCCTTCATTCAGAGCAGCTGGCATCAATGGGGTTTTTCAGACTAGCTGGTGTTAATAGTTTCATTGGTATCCAGGACCTAGAGGAATATCTTGAAGGGGAAAGTAGAGGAATATCTCAAAGGGAAACTTTGAGTTTCATAATGTTCAAGTTGTTACCTATAGAGCAGTTAAGGGAAACTGTAATCTAGGATCTGTGGGATTTGGGGCAGTAGGCACCAAATAGCCATGAGGAAGCAGGTCAGAGAGCAAGCAGACCTGGGGATTAATGCTCAATGTGCTGCAAGCTTGGCTTATTTTTGTTTGTCCCTCTATTCTTCCTTGGTTAATTTATAAAGTTTATAAGGACAGTTTTAACATCTCTCACATGAGTCTTAGGATATACTTTATGCGAGGTCAGAAAATCTCTCCTAGGTTATTGACCTGCTTCAGGGGAAAAGGGCAGGGGAAAGGTTAGTGAGACTTTCCTGCCTCTGCTGTTTTTCAGTATGCCAAGGAGGCCTATTTTGGGGTAGTGTGTCCTGAATCCCATCATTCTCCCCAATCTTTCTGCACATTCATCTAGCATCTTGATAGAGAATGTGGCAACTTTATTCTGTCGTTAGTAGAATTCAGATAGAATAGAGATTTAGGGCTGGAGAAAGTTGCCATGAAAGACACTATTTTGTCTCACATGCAGAAAAAGGCACTAGATGTGTTCATTCAGTAACTGACTGCTAAATTTTAAATTTCATTTGATGACCTCAGTGAGATGGAAGGGCTTTGTCTTAAATCACGGGTACTTATTCTCTGAAGAAATTCTTAAAAGATCTTTTTTGTGGGCTTGTTTTTTTATTATGGGAGTTAGGAAGGGAAGGCAGTGTATATTTTCTTTCTAACTAAAATAGACTTTGTATTTTTGAGTTTTACTTAAATATGAAACCTGTGAAATAAATTCTGAACTGGTAATTAGTAATATCATTTATTTTTATTTAACAGGATACAGATGATTCAGTTGATGCTCAAAATATTTGCCATGTGTGGCACATGAATATAGAAGCCCTCCCAGAATGGATAAACTGCCTGATCCAAAAAGTAAGTTCTTAGTTTCTGAGTAAAATTAAGAATATACAACCTTCAGAATGTTTTTGTCCTCCTTTTAGATCTATTTTTCTTAGATGCATTGCTTGGCCAACCTCTTACTGTTCCTCACTCCCATTACCCCTCTTCACACTTCTTTTCTCCTTTCTCTGCTTTATATACCTATCTGTATTTTACACACACATATACACACATGTAATATATGTTACTTTTAAATATATAGAAGCATATGTGTGACATAAATATATATATATTATACATGCACATATACATATTTACCTACATACACATATAGCTTATTTAACTTGTTAGTTGCCTAGCTCCCACCCTAGAATATAAGCACCATGAAGTCAGGGACTTTATATTTTTGTTCATTTGTATTTCCCAGCACCAAGAATAGGTCCTGTTCAATAAATGGAATATTCTGTATGTGTTATTCATATCTATATATATACACATAAATGCACAAACATGCAAAATAAATAGGATAATTAATGACCCTCATTGGTATAATCAAAATGAAAATTCTACACTTTAAAGGATCCTTAATGAAACATTATAAGAGCAAGAACTGACCTTGTATGTATAGTTATTTTTTACAATTCAAAACTCCTGTCTTAGAAAATTATAAGTAGTAGGACTTTGGAAATATATAATTACATTTCTCCACTGAGCAGCTTAATTTTTTGTTAAAAAATAACATTGGATATCCCTTCTCACACTGTAACAATTTTCTAGGAGAATGCCAATGCACTGTTTATAAGTGTCCTGAACTTAAAATATATGAGGACACTGCAGATATTTCACTATCTCAGTTGAAAAGATAATTTTAAGACAGTTCATTATTAATTTCCAATCTAAGCATAGAAAATACACTGTCTGATGTATGCAATCAATATCTTTTGGTTGTATGTAAAAAGCCAGGAGGAGCTTTATTCTGTTGGTTGGGTAACGTTCCCTCCCACAGTGCTTGGTATGCAAGAAGTGTATCAAAGCAGACACTTTTCTGTGAGATTTTACTTGCAAATTAAGCTCTGTCCACTGATTCGCTTCCTGGTTCCATAGCATATTTTTCTTTAGTTCACACTGTATCCATATTTAACCTATTGTTCAAGAGACTCTCATTTAGAATTCTTAGGAATATTGTTTGCTTGGGCATGATTTGCAATGTGTTATCATTCTAGAACTTTGGCGCTGCTTATCTTTATTTATTGGAAGGCTTGTTTTATTTGCTGTTCAGTCTACTAATCAGAAAACAGAAAGCTAGCCTTTCTGTGGCATAGAAAACTTTCATGTGGCCGGCTGTAAAGAAAAAAAAAATTATCTTCGGTTTCTTTATAATGAAAGCACTGTCTTTATTTTTCTTTGTTACCTGTAGGCCCAGTGGACAGTTGGAAAACTGAATTGCCCTTTCTGTGGGGCCCGTTTAGGGGGCTTTAATTTTGTCAGCACTCCAAAATGTTCCTGTGGCCAGCTTGCAGCTGTACATCTCTCCAAGAGCCGGACCGATTATCAGCCAGCACAGGCAGGCGGACTAATGAGACCATCACTGAAATACTTGTCACATCCTAGAGTTCAGTCAGGTTGTGACAAGGAAGCTCTGCTGACAGGTGGTGGCTCTAAAAACAGAAATCACAGGCTTTTAAACATGGCCCGAAATAATAATGACCCTGGAAGATTAACAGAAGCACTCTGCCTGGAGGTGCGATCAACATATTTTGAGATGAAGAATGAAAAACTGCTCTCCAAAGCATCAGAACCAAAATACCAGCTTTTTGTTCCCCAGCTTGTGACTGGCAGATGCACTACAAGAGCTTTTCATAGAAAATCACATAGTTTGGATCTGAACATCAGTGAGAAACTGACTTTATTGCCCACTTTATATGAAATACATAGTAAGACTACTGCCTATTCCAGACTAAATGAAACGCAGCCTATTGACCTTTCAGGCTTGCCTTTACAATCTAGTAAAAATAGCTGTTCCTTTCAGAATCCATCCAGTTTTGATCCTAGTATGCTGCTGCAAAGGTTGTCAGTGGCCCCCCATGAGACCCAGACACAAAGAGGAGGAGAATTTCAATGTGGTCTAGAAGCTTCTTCAGTGTACTCTGACCATACTAATACTAACAATCTGACTTTCCTAATGGACCTGCCCTCAGCTGGCAGGAGCATGCTGGAGGCCTCAGACCAGGAAGAGCACCTCTCCCCTCTGGACTTCCTGCACTCACCCAGTTTTTCATTGGGCAGCATTAATCAGAGGCTCAATAAGAGAGAAAGGAGCAAGTTGAAGAATCTAAGAAGGAAACAACGAAGGCGTGAAAGATGGCTACAGAAACAGGTAATATTTTTCAAAAGAGTTTACTAAAAAATCTGTATTGTAAATACTGGAGTTTGGGGAGTGGAGCTAACTTTCAACATCTGTATAATAAAAACTTGGTTTTAATAATTCTGGAAATGCTGTTTCTCTCTAAGTGCACTCAATAATCATGCAGCTGTATTATAATTGGCATGTATAACCCAGTTTCTATGCTTCATGCATGTTTAGAAAAAACCTCTTTTTCCCAATTCTGCTAATATTTTAGAGGGATATTAATCTCTAATTAACACTGGATTGTTTTTTACTATATTTTAAATGTTTTACATGTTAGGGTTGTTTTGCAGTGGTTTTATTTTGGGTTAAAATGTTTTGTTTTTTTTTATTTTGGGTTGAAAAAATGTTTCTCTAAGTAAATTCAATCAGGTGACAAAGTCATTCACTTTTCATCACATTTATAATAGCTTAAGTGGGTATTTCAAGGAGCCTTAATCATGGGCTCACACGATCTAATTATGATTAACTGTGCTAAATTGTGAAAATTATCTAAAGGGTAATTTACCCTTATTGTAATTTTGTAGGAGACTATGCTTCTCTATGATTTGATCTACTTCAGTACCCATAGTAATATGCTCCAGAGTAGGATGTGTGAAGGAACTGAACAGTAAATGTTAGGTGCTGTGGAAAGAAAGCAATTAAAGCCAATGGATGAGATGCTCATGAACATTTGAAAGTTTGAACCAATATGTTTCTGAATAAACTTTTTTTTTTTTGCAAACTGACTTTATTATCTACTTATTCATAATAGTGTCCTTATTAATCAGTGTGTTGTATATTAACATGCTAAAATATAGAAAGCTGCAACTTGATATATTAGTTTTTTCTTTTAAAAATAGTTAACTGGGTCAAATAGTATTTCTAGTTCTAGATCCTTGAGGAACCACCACACTGTCTTCCACAATGGTTGAACTAGTTTACAGTCCCACCTGCACGTTGTGCACATGTACCCTAAAACTTAAATTATAATAAAAAATTTTAAAAAATAGTTAACTAAACTATGGCTTATGATTCTAGTTTTGACTCAATATAATGAAATTACCACATTGAATGCTTCAGATTGAGTGTTTTTGTCATCTTTCAGTTATATAGTATAATTATTTCTATAGGTAATTTTTTATTATATTTTTGGTTGCTAAAATGCATTTCAGTTTGGTTTGTTTACAAGTGATAGTGTAATGTGACATCAAAGTATATATTACAGAATGTAAAAAACGAATGTGTTTTAGCATCATTATAACATACTTCATAGTTTAACTTAACTGAAACTGCAAAATTCAAATTTTTCATTGAGACTTGACTTATATATAGGTAAATTGGAGATGGTCATAAGTTAAGTGAATATTCAGAAAGAATATTTTCAAAATGATTAATGTAATGTGGAGGGCTCTAAAATAATTCTGTAGCAAATAGAAATGTAAAAGAAGTATGAAAATTATATTTCATACTGTAAATATATGCAAATAACATCTTTGCAATTTAAAAATGTGTTTAATTCTTAGGCTAGGTAGTTTTGAAAACCTCAGCTACACGATTGATCATTTTCCATCATAGGAATACTCATGTACACAGTTTAGAGCAAAGCAAGTACAAAGTTAAAGTGATTGTTTTTTTTGTATAGATGAAGTTATTGTATTCATTCACACACATATGATATAGCTTAGCTAATTGATCAGAATTAATGAGGCTTAGACCTGTTGTCACAGGGCAGTGTAGGAAGTGACATGGCAAGATCCTACTGAGTTTGGTAGCACAGAAGCTACAGGCAAACAAATACCCAGTGTTTATTTAGCACAGAAAATTTTGAAGTGTATAGCAGCACAGAAATTTTGTGTTAGTGATGTAAGTATACATCGCAGTTAGAACCAGAATAATCACAATTTTTAAGTCTGTTTTGCTAATTCAAACAAAAAGGCAAATCCTAGAAAGAGTAAATATCTGAGATAAATTAATGGCATAGGTGTGCAGTTTCATTCCATATTTAATAAAGATTGTGTGAACACTTGTTAAATGCTTGTTTGGGATACTGTGTCTTCGAGTAATGACTTCAATATGGATCAATCTTGCCTTTTTTAAAATGAGGATAAACATATGTAAAGTAAAAGTTACTATTATTAATGATAGTTTTTTAAAAGTTTAGAATAATTGGTTGATATATCTGGATTTCTAACTTTCACTTGAGGTTTTTAATAAATGTTTGTAAGCTAGACATCTTTCAGTGATCTATACCATGACAGAAAGTATTAATGACAGTACAAAAAGTTATTTAAATATTTGAATCTTAGGGATGTAAATGAGATTGATATTGAAGCAGACATTACAGCCAGTTTTCAGGGTTTTTGTTTAGCGAAAGTTAATTGAGCATCTACTTTGGGGAAAGACATAGCACTGAACCACATTTAACCAGCAAACTTCTTTTTTATCCAGCATAGTCCTTTTGTTTTTCATTTTTATTTTTTAAATTATCATGCGATAAAATTATTCTCTACATACAGCTTTATGACTTAAACACATGTAAAGGTTTATATATAATGACCAACAGAATGGGCATACAGAACATTTTGATCACTCCCAAAACTCCCTTGCGCTGTGTACCTTTATAATCACATGCTCATCCAATTCCTAATCCCTGAAAACCACTGATGTGTTCTCCATTATTTTTGTTTTTTCTTTTTGATAATATTGTACAATATTAATATATTGTTAAAATATAGAATCCTATAGTATACAACCTTGAGACTGGCCTCTTTTACTCAGTAAAATTGCCTATGAGATTGCATGTATTTATAGTTTGTTGTTTTTCATTGCTCAGTAGTATTCCATTGTATGAATGAACCACAATTTATCCATTCAGCTGCTGAAGGACAAGCAGGTTGTTCTAGGTTTTGACAATTATGAGTAGAACTTTTACAGATATTCATGTGCATATTTTTGTGTGAACCTAATTTTTTATTTCTCTAGGGTAAATACTCAGGAGTGGGATTGCTGGATCATATGGTAAGTATATATTTACTTATATGAGAAATTGTCAAATTGTTTTCCAGAATGGCTGTACCATTTTGCATTCCAAGCAGCAAAGAGTTCCATTTGCTGTGCATCCTTGAAAGCAAGCACTGGTATTCTCAATATTTTAAAATTTTAGTCATTCAAATATATAGACATTTGTATCACATCATGATTTTAATTTGCTTTTCCTTAAGGATGCTGAACATATGTGCTTATTTTCCATTTTTTATGTATTCTTTAGTTAAGTGTCTTCAAATCTTTTGGGTTGGTTTGGCAGCTCATGTCTATAATCCCAGCATTTTGAGAGGCCAAGGCAGGAGGATTGCTTGAGTTCAGAAGTTCAAGACCAGCCTGGGCAGCATCGCAAGACCTTATCTCTACAAAAAAAATCAAAAAAATTAGCTGGGCGTGGTGGTGTGTGCCTGTAGTCCTAGCTACTTGGGAGGCTGAGATGAGAGGATTGCTTGAGCCCAGGATACCAAGGCTATAGTGAGCTATGATTATACCGCTGCACTCCAGCCTGTCTCAAAAAATACAATCTTTTACTCAGTTTTTAATTGGGTTATTTTCTTCCTTTTAAGAGTTCTTTATATATTTTGGATACAAGTCTTTCAATGGATATGTGATTTGTAAATATTTTCTCTCAGTCTGTAGCTTTTCTTTTTATTCCCTTAATTATTTTTCCTGTAGAGCCAACCTGTTTAGTTTTTATGATGTCCTATTTCTCAAAAAACGTTTTAATAGATTATGCTTTTGGTGTTATATTAAGAACTCTGCCTCATGCTAGGTTATGAAGATTTTCTCCTATGGTTTTTCAAAAAATTTTATAGTTTTAAGTTTTACTTTGAGAATTAAGATTCATTTAAAATTAATTTTAATAAGTTGTGAGGCTTAAGGGGTTTATTATTTTACATAGAGATGCTCAATTGTTTCAGCACCAGTTGTTGAAAACAATGTCCTTCCTGCATTGAAATGCATTTGCAGCTTTGTCAAAAATCAGTTGTCTGAAAATGTGTGAGTGTATTTCTGGACTCTTCTGTACAGTTCATCTTTTTGTCTGTGCTTTTGTTAGTACCCCTTTTTTCCTGTGACTTTATTACTCTTTTCAAAATGGTTTAGCTATTTTAAGTTTTGACTTTCCATATAGAACTTAAAATCAGTCTGTTTATATTTATAAAACATCATGTTGGGATTTTGATTGCAATTATATTGAAGTTATAGATAAACCTGGGGAGAGTTGAAATCTTTACTATGTTGACTCTCGTAATATGTGAACATTGTCTTTCTTTTTATGTCTTTTTATTTAAGTCTTTGATTTCTTTCATCAGCATTTTGCAGTTTCCAGCATTCAGAACCTGTGCATGTTTAGTTAGATTTATACCAAGTATTTTTTCTTTTGAGAGGAGTTATTGTTATTTAAAACTTTTTTGACTTACAGTTATATATTGCTAATGTTTAAAACACTATTTTGTTTTGACTTTGTATCTTGTGTTCTTGATGTCTTTTGTCAGATTTATTAACAGTATACGTTCTTGATGTCTTTTGTCAGAGATTTATAACAGTATTATTTTTGATTCTTTTGTTCCGATTTATTCCTATTCTTTTTAATGCTGTTGCTAAATGCTAATGTTTTATTAAATTATAGTTTCCAATTCTTCATTATAGTGTAATGCTGAATGAAAATGTTGAGAGCACAAATCCTTGTCTTTTTCCTGATATTAGCAGGAAAGCATGCATTCACCATTGAATATAATGTTAGTTGTATGCTCTTTTTCAGGTTGAGGACATTTTCTTTCATTTCTAGTTTGCTGATAGTATTGTCATGAATGGATGTTGAATTTTGTAGAATGCTTTTTCTGTATGAGTTGATATGATCATGTGTTTTCAATGTTAATATAATTCGCTATCAAATATTGAGACAGTCTTGCATTCCCACCATAAACTACACTTTGTTATGCTATATTATTATGTGTATTACTAGATACTATTTGCTAATCATTTTTGAGGATTTTTTTATGCCTTTGTTGATGAAGAATATTAGTCTGAAAATGTCTCTTTGTAATATCTTTGTCTGATTTTGGTACCAGAGTATTATAGCCTTATGAAATGAGTTAGTTGTCTTTTTTTGTGTTTTCTGGAAAATAATGAGGATAACTTTTTTTTTTTTTAATTGAGATAGAGTCTCGCTCTGTTGCCAGACTGGAGTGCAGTGGCATGATCTCGGCTTACTGCAACCTCTGCCTCCCAGGTTCAAGTGATTCTCCTACCTCCTTCAAGTCCCTCCTGAGTAGCTGGGACTACAAGCGCACGCCACCACATCCAGCTAATTATTATTATTTTTTTTTTTGTATTTTTAGTAGAGATGGGGTTTCACCATGTTGGCAACGATGGTCTCGATCTCCTGACCTCGTGATCCACCTGCCTCAGCCTCCCAAAGTGCTGGGATTACAGGCATGAGCCACCGCACCTGGCCGAGGATAACATTTTTTTACTTAAATGTTTCATAGTGAAACTACCTGAGCCTGGAGATTTCTTTGTTGAAAGGCATTTAACTATGAATGCAGTTTATCTAATAATTACAGGACAATCCAGGTTATCTACTTCATATTGGGCAAATTTTGATGTTGTTTTTGAAGAATTATCCAAGTTGTCAAAGTTACATCTGTAACATTGTTCATAGTATTCCTTATTTGTTATTATTTTAATGTCTATTGGGTCTGTAATGATAACCTCTTTTCAATCCTGATAATGATGGCATCTCTCCTTTTTTTTCAGTCTTGCTAGAGGTTTGTTAAGTTTATTGATATTTTCAAGGAAACAACTTTTCAGTTTTGTTTTAAAATTGTTTTACTGTTTTCGAAATTTGTTTATATATAAATATGTATATATTTACATATATTCTCTCTTCCTTTGCTTTGAATTTATTTGTCCTTCTTTTATAATATTTTTATGATAGAAACTTCTATTATTGATTTGAGATTTTTTTCTTACCTTGTCATTTAATGCTATAAATTTCCTTTACTGCATTAGCTATATACTATAAGTTTTATTATGTGGTATTTTATTTTAATGCAGTTAAAACTTTTCTAATTTGTTTTGCAACTTCATTTGGTCCATCTAGTTTATCTAAGTTATTAGTGTAATTAGGATATTGCCAATATATCAGCATTTTGAGAAAATTAATAAAAAATTTAATCCTAGAGCAAAACATTTTTTCACTGAATTGAGAGAAACTAAAGTTACCATTAGTATAGTTGCTTAGTATTTCTTAGTATTTCTAAATAATTCTATTTAAACAGCATTTCATTCTACTGTATTTGCATTTCTTACCTTTGGGCCTATTTAATATGAATAAAAGAAGATGTCTTTTTAAGGCCAGAGGATGCTGTTGTGGAAAGAAGGAGTTTTGCCTTATGTGTCTGTGGAGTATTGTACTTGAAAATTTAAAATAATTGACCATATATTATGGTTTGTAATAAATCACTGAGTCATCTACAATAATTCTATAACATTATTTTCAGTGAGCTAAATGAATTAAGGTGACTTGTATTATTAAAAAGGTATGATTTAGACACTGGAGATAATAGAAGCCAATAAGTTGTATTGAAGACCTGCTTATTTGGTTTTATCTAGCAAAGACATATCTTCCACAAAGGCACTAAGTTTCATTTTCATGGATCTGCATATAGGGGTCATTTTGAAATTTTACAGTTTTAAAGGAGCCCATTTAATATTTCATCTCTTGATCATCATCTTAAAATCTTATACAAATCACACTCCCAATATATATTTGATTATCTATTCAGTGGAAATATTGGAGAATTATTCCCCATTCATTCTTCTCTTCCTCAAGGAGAAAATTAATGGTTATTGAAATGAAAGGCTGCAGTAATGAAAATGTGACAATTTTGAGTTTATAATACATTTCTTTTGGTTTTATTAAACATAGAAAGTCACAAAATAGTCATTTAGTAAAGAAGACAATCAATAGAGTAAAAGAACATTGTGACCTTTGGTCATATATTGAAACAGATAGGTATTACTGACTCTACTTTCTGTCAAATTATTATTTCAGTGTAAGTTTGTTTCTTTATTTTATGATTGTAAAAATACCTAGGACATGCTCAATAAGTTGATAATTCTAATTTTATTCTACCTTCTAGGAAGTCATCATCTAGAATAATAAGATACAAATGTGCAGTCAAGTTAAATAAATAAAACTAAATATCTTAATTTGGCCTTTCTGCTAGCATACAGCTAAATGAGCAGGTATGGAACAAAATAACTAATGATTGATAATGCCTTTACCTGAAGTAATTATGTAGATCTAATTTTTTGATGCTTAGCACAGTACTTTGTACATAATAGATGCTCAAGTATTTTTTAAAGAGTCTTTTTTATTTTAGGATAGTTTTGGATTTATAGAAAAGATTTGAAGATAGTACAGGGAGTTCCCAAATGCTCCACCCGTAGTCTCCTGGATTGTTAATATCTTACATTAGTATGATACATTTGTCACAATTTATGAACCAATATCAATACATTATTATTATTTATACTATATTCAGATTTCTTTAGTTTTTACCTAATATTCTTTTTTTCGTTGTTTCAGGATACCACCTCACAATTAGTTGTCATGCCTCATTAGTTCCGACATTTTCTCAGACTTTCTCTGTTTTTGATGATCTTGGCAGTTTTGAGGAGTACTAGTTGGGTATTTTGTAAAAGACCCTTCAACTGAGATTTGCCTGATATTTTCCCCATGATTAGACTGGTCTTATCGTTGTGTCATGGGTTCCCAAAACTACTCCCGTATTTGATGATTCACTAAGAGGACTCATAGAACTAAGCAGAAAGTCATACTTCCAGCTATGTTTTATTACAACAAAAGGATATAAACCAACATCAGCAAAGGGAGGGGTGCATCGGGTGAAATCTGGAGGAAACCAGGTACAAGCTTCCAAGAGTTTTAGCCCCATGGAGTTACACAGAATGTGCTGAATTCCCCCAACAGTAAGTTATGACAACAGGTGTGAAATGCTGTGCACTAGGAAGGTCATTATAGACTCAGTAGCTAAGGTTTTTACTGGGAACTGGTCACATAGGTATCCTCTATCTGGCACATACCAAAATTCCAAACTTCTGGAAGGAAAACAGATGTTAAGCATAAATCACATTGTACTGTTTAGGCACGGAGAGTCACTATTATCAATTAGGATGGTGGGAGCTCTCCCAAATTTCAAGTTTCTGGATGACACAAGGGCCAGCCTTATAAGTGAAGACAAACATGCTATATTATCTCTTCTCTGCACATGAATTTTGGGGAGGAAGACTACACAGATAAAATGCCATTCTTTATTAGAAGAATACATACTATCAACATGAGTTATCACTGTTGATGTTAACTTGGGAATGTTTTGTAACAGAGAGGAAAAATAATTGTCACGCTTACATATCCCTTATATTAGTTTTCTGTTGCTGCTGTAACAAATCACTATAAACATTGGTTAAAGTAACACAGTTTTATCATCTTATAGTTCTGGAGGTCACAAGTCTGAAAATGGGCCTTATGGGCTGATATCAATATGTTGACAGGGCAATATGTCTTCTGGAGGCTCTATAGTAGAATCTGTTCCTTTCTTTTTCCAGCTTCTAGAGCCTACCGTCATTTCTTGGCTTGTGGCCCCCTTCCAGCCATATGGCATCACTACAACTCCTTTCTTTCATCTCATCTTCTCTCTGACCCTTTTAAGGACCCTTGTGATTACATTGGGTCTACTTGAATAATCCAAAGTAATTTTCCCATCTGAGGGTTCTTAACTTAATCATAGCTGCAAAGTTCCCTTTCCCATGTAAGGTAGTATATACACAGGATCTTAGACTAGGACATGGACATCTTTGGGGAGTCATTATTCTGCCTGCCTCACCTTTCTAGATGCCAGTTATTTTTCTGAGTGTGTTATTTCATTCAATTTGACACAATTTTAGAGATAATTTCTATTATCCCTATTTTATAGATGGATAAACTGAGTCTCAGAGTGGTTAAATAACTTCTCTAGGCCTACAAACCTAATATGTGATCATAGACCTGTGTCCCAAAGTTTGTGCCCTTAACCATTACTCCACAGCCTTTCAAGAAAGAAAGTTTTTCTCCCACATATTTTATCTTTTTTGATGATTCAGAAAACATTTTACTATCATATATCTTTATTCTTCATTCATCCTTTCCTTCATGTAACTAATGATCAGTTGGTAGTTTACTCTTTGCCAGAAACTGTGCCAAGTACTGAGGATACAACAATGAATGAAATATCGTCCCTTCCTGGAAATGGAAGTAGATGGGGGAAGACACATGAATTTCAGTAATCATTTGCTTGGGTATTTGCAGAAATGTCATATCATAGAGAATTTTGGACCACAGTTTACTTAATATGTGATTGCTTTGGTCAAGACCTTGAGATGCAGCTGAGAATTCTAAAGTAGTCACAAAGGAGCAAGCATGATTGGCTCTATAAGATTTTCTTCAGTTGGTCTAGGCTGGGCTGTGTGTGTGTGTGTGTGTGTGTACATATTTGTATCTCAAGTTATTCCAGGGTCAAAAACTATTGAAAGGAAGAGAGGTCAACACAAAGGAATTAAAAGAGGTTTAGACTTGAGGTGATAAGAGTCCTTGACAAAAGACTTATTAACAGCAGCAAAGAGAATTCTGACGGATGTTATAGAGGGAAAGACAGCTGATTTCAGTGGTTGCCAGGCAGAGAAGGGTAGGTAAAGAACCATACTGGGAGAGAGAAAATATTTTGATCCTATGCTGTCTAACACCTAATATAGGTCCTGGCACCTAGTAAAATGGTATAAATATTTATGTCCAAGTAATGTTTAGTTCATTCATACAGCTTTTCTTACCCTGCTATTGAGAGAATGAGAGTTTTGATTACAAGCAATGGGGAAAGAGAGAATGGGAGGGAGAAATTTTAGTGGTGAGATGATGATAGCAGGTTAATATTTAATGAGCTTTACTGTATGCTGGGTACAGTGGGAGGTATTTTACTTGCATTACCTGATTTACATGAGCGACTAGGTCAGTGGAGTATAGGAAAGGTCTGAGAAAGGAGCACTGACCTCCTCAGGCACTGGGGGAAAATGTCAGTTGGGAGGTAGGAGAACAGCAAAGATGCATGCATGCTGTCTTTCCCAAGTGCTATGGTTTGAACGTGTCACCTCCAAAATGCATATGTTGCCTATGTGATAGTATTCAGAGATGGGGCCTTTAAAAGGTGATTAGGCATGAGGACTCCTTCCTCATTAATGGAATTAAAGCCCTTTTGAAACAGGCTGCATGCAGCATTCGGCTAGCTTGCTCTCTTACCCTTCCACCTTCTGCCATGTGAGGATGCAGCAAGAAGGCCCTCACCACACCAAATGCTGGTCCCTTGACCTTGGGCTGCCAGCCTCCCAAACTGTGAGAAAATCATTTTTTGGTCTAAATAAATTACCCAGTCTTGGGTATTCTGTTACTAGCAACCCAAAAGGAATAAGATACTAAGTTTTACGTAAAACCAGCTTGTTAGGGGAAAAAATCAGAATCATTAGCTAGTCTCAGAGTAGTAACACACACAGAAAACTGGAATTAACAATTTTGGTCTGAGCTTAGTGCTAGCTGTGTTTGATGAATAGAACTAGGTGATGCCTTCAACTCTTTTGGCCTTATGCATAGGTAAGCCTGTCTTTTTTACATTCTAAATCTGCACAGTTGGCTTTATTTACCATGTCAACCAAGATACACACTGCCAACCTGATTTTCTCTCTCATTGCTCCATGTCTGCCCTTACCCATTTTTAAAACCATAGTCACTTGCTGGCAGTGCTTCCTTGTACTGTTTAAACCTCCTTAAAACTTGTCCCATGTGGAGATACAAATCTTACCTACTCTTCTCACATGTGGAGACCTCACAATATCAGCCTCCATGTGCCCCCAAACTGGGGTGGTACCTAGAATCCTCTCCTTGGCTCAGCATACCAACTGTAATTATCACCTGGGATTCCTTTTTACAAAGTAATATTTTAAAGTTTATATTTAATCTTAGAAGCAATATAATAGTGTCAGAGGGCTGAAAACTGAAAAATATATTTAATCATCAATCATTGAAAGGCCAAATTTGGCGAGGCATGGTGGCTCTTGCCTGAAATCCTAGCCTTTGGGAGGTTGATTCAAGAGGACTGCTTTGAGCCCAGGAGTTCAAGGTCAGCTGGAGCAACATAGTGAGACCCCCATCTCTACAAAAAATGTGTACTTAGCCGGGCGTTGTTTTGCAAGCCTGTAGTCCCAGCTACTGGAGAGGATGAGGCGGGAAGATCGCTTCAGCCCAGGAGGTTCAGACTGCAGTAAGTCATGATGGTACCATTGCATCCCATCGTGGATGATAGAACAATACCCCGTCTCAAAAATAAAATAAAATAAAATAAAATAAAATGCCGAATTTGAGGGAGTTGTTATCTATGAAGGGGAAGGAGAATGTAATCTGGAATGCTATTAGTTATGTTTTACTTGTTAAGCTGGGCAGTATTATTGCAGATGTTATTTTCTGTTCTATTTTATGTCTCCAGTATTTGGTAACACATTAAAAAATCATTGTAAGTCATTACCCTAATATTATACCCTTTTTATTCATTACTTTGGTGCAGAATCTTAGATCACTCACCTTTGTTCTCCTTGTAAAGCTAGAGGGAAAATCTCCAACACATCATGTAGCCAAGTATTATTTTACCTAAGAGGCTCAATTTCAAAATAATGCTTTTTAAATAATCTATCAGAAAAAAATTGAATAATAATCCGTGACCAAAACTTTCTATTATTATTCCTTTTTTTTTTTTTTTTTTTTTTTAGACGAGGTCTCACTCTGTCACCCAGGTTGGAGTGGTGTGATCTCAGCTCACTGCAACTTCTGCCTCCTTAGCTGAAGGGATCCTCTCACCTTAGCCCCCCAATTAGGCGCGACTACAAGCACACACCACCAAGCCCAGCTAAATTATTTTGTATTTTTAGTAGAGATATGGTCTTGCTATACAGGCTGGTCTTGAATTCCTGGACTCAAGCGACTCAGCCACCTCAGCCTCCCAAAGTGCTGGGATTACAGGCGTGAGGCACTGCACCTGGCCTAAAACTTTCTACTAAAAAATAATTACGTATCTGTGCTGTCCTGAAATATGCTAAATAGCTCTTAAATTCTGTGCTTTTGTGATCCTCTCTGAAGTGCTGGTTTATAACGGTAAAATGGATCATCTTGTTTTTCAACACCAGAGGGCACCACATTCCCTTCTGGAGCAAAACAATCAAAATAATGTTTTCCATCAAAGAACTTCATTTACTGGGGTAGAATATGGATTGGTGTATTTTCAGTCGTTTGATAACCAAAAACGTAAAATATTTTGTGCTTTATGAGAAAGGGTTTAGAGAATCGTAATAAGGCTTTCTCTTGCTATTAATCTGTCTCTAGCTAAGAATCTGTCAATGCTTTTGCTAAACTGCTTTTCAGGGACATTTATTGTATGTTTGTCCAGAGGGAATAAAACAACTACTGTGGGTTAATGCTTGGAATAACTTATTTTTAAGGGTTAGGGTTAGACACATCATATATTCTGGTTTTAAGTTTCAGGTAGCATATGCAGTTTTCTGAAAATAGGCATTTCCCCTAAATTCAGGATAAAATCGGTAGCAGGTATTGTGCTTCAGTGTGGATTGAGGTGCTGGTAGAGAGGAGTGAAATGATGTTAGCTAGTAGGTTGCAGTGAACCATTCATATACATTGATGTTTAGCAGAGTTTCTTAACTTGGGTTTGATAAATCATCCTTTTATTCATCAATAAAAGTGATTGGAACAAGGTCACACCAGTCAATGACTTCTTGTCGCTAATTGTACCTTTTTTTGTCCAATTAAAACATTTAAAGATATTTTTGCATTGTACATTAAGTTGTTTCTGGTTGCTGAATTTTTTCCCTTTTATCTGTAGCCACAACAATGGATAGTCTATTTAGGTTGTCTAATCCATAGGAAATACAAATGAGGCAGCTTCTATAAAGGAGCAGCACAATCCAATGGGATAAGTGCCAAGCATGTATTTTAAGGAAATGAAGGGACTAGCACTCTCTATGTACTTTGATAGTATGTTCATTTGCTATTGCCACTGTCACAAATTAACACAAATTAAGTTGTTTAAAACACACACATTTATTATAGTTCTGTAGGTAAGAAGTAGGAAATGGTTGTCATTGGACTAAAATCAAGGTGTTAGCAAGACTGCATTTCTTGCTGCAGGCTCCAGGTTAGAGTCTGTTTTCTTGCCTTTTCTGGCGTGTAGAGCCTGAACCTGGGCTCATGCACAATTTCCATATTCAAAGCCAGCAATAGCCGGTTGAGTCTTTCTCACAGTGTCATGTCTTTGCTTCTGACTCTTCAGTCTTCTTTTTCCTCATTTAAGGACCCTGTGATTACACTTGGACCCACCCACTTCATCCATGATAATCTCCTTATTTTAATGTCAACTAATTAGCAGCCTTAATTCCATTTGCAGTCTCAATTCTCCACTGCCATTTAACATAATAGATTCACAGGTTCAAGATATTAGGATATGGGCCTCTTTGAGGGGAGGGAGGGAAGTATTATTCTGCTTACCACAGATGATTTTGTTGGAATTCTTGAGTCAAGCCAACCTTGAAAGAGAAGAGGTAGATACTACTTGCAGGTCTTGACAGCTTCTAGAGAAATTAATGTTTTCTCTAACCTTCTTTGGAATTTCCACATTATTCACTTCTCTAGTTTTTCCTGGGGTTCCAAAAGTGAGTATGTGTTCTAGGAGGCATAATTTATTATGTATCCACCATTATTATCATAATTTGACAGAAACGATGAGATTAGTCCATTAGGTCTTGCCTAAGTAGGACAAAGGGCAATTAAGTTTACATGGCAGAGCTGGATCAAGAAAAGTAAAAGGCACAAGGCATTGTTTGAAAAAGCTCAGTGGGCTCTGAAAAGAGAAAGCCGCATGAAAGCAAGGGCTGCTTAGGTAAAATGTGTAGCACTAAAGATAATATTGACCTACCTCACAGTGTTGTCTAGAGCCAATCTGAGTAAAGAAACATTAGACAATAAATCACATCTTCTTGGTACATAAATAACATCCAAGTAGCACAAAGCTATGCCAAGACCTTCAGACTGCTAGTGTCCATTTTGGTCCATAGAAGTAATGACAGTCACAGACTAGAGGTGTATTAATGACAAAGACAATAGATTTCATTTGGGATGCCTGTGTGTGTGAGGTTTTTGTACTTATTAATGAGCAACGTGCCCTGAAAATCCAGTTTTCTTCGTGTTATTTTGAATAAACTAAGTATATGTGCAAGACAATCAATTTATCCTCAAATGGTGGAAATTCAATGAAAACTAGATGCCACAGACTTGCTGAGTTTGATGAGGAAGAGTTGTGCTCTCTTTCAGTTAATTCATTAGTTATATAGGTCCCAAATCATTATGCGAAATGTTGAAGCCAGAAGTTTGAGTTAGCCTTTAAACTAATCAGTAATAGTTTGGGGAATAGTGTATGTTGTGACATGTTTAAGATTCTCTTCTTACTCAGATGCTAATTGCTGAGTTTTGCTCTACCAGCAAGCTCTGGAGAATTCTGTGCCATCTCCTTGATGCAGTGCTATCATCTTACCTATATTAGGTGAATACGTTTATTATTGGGGTTAAGCCTAAGGAAGAAAGAAAATAAAGCAGTGTTCCAGAGCAAAAAGCCTTTGCAGCCACTACAGACATTTATGAGTCAAAGAGTAGTGCTCATCTCAGCACACATGAAATTATAGGAAAATGTTCCTTTATTTTAAGTGACCAGTCTTTGTGTTAGGATATTTTGCTTTTTAGTAACACTTAGATTTTATTAGTTTGGAACTACACACTTGAGAAGTCAAAAATCTTTGACTGCTTGGTTGGCACCTAATAGTAACTATTGTCATACCAAGTGCCAGACGTTTCCTGTCTATTAGATAGTAATAAATACTGAGAATGTAATGGCTTCACCTTTATAAGGGTCCCAGAGCATGGGGGTTTATATTTCTAGCCTTTTGATAGAGGATAGAGCTTTACCTTAGGAACATATTTAGGGAAGAGATGGATATTTTAATCTCTGGATTGGTTTCTTTATGCCTTAAAGAAATGTGTAGTGCAGTGGTTCTCAAATGTTCATCTGTGGACCAGCTGCATCAGAATCACTAGGGGAGATTTTTTACAAATTCTGCAGACATTGTGAGTGTTATAAATCTGGGATAGGCCCCAGACAGGTTTTTTTTGTTTGTTTGTTTGATTCTAGGCTGGAGTGTAGTGGTGTGATCAGAGCTCACTGCAGCCTTGAACTCCTGGACTCAAGTGACCAGACAATTTGTATAAGCACTCCAGTTAATCCAAGTGTGTAGCCAGGCCTGGTAACTCTTACATGTTTGTTCTAAAGTCAGCTGGAGTTAAAGTTTGGGAGAATATTTTCTCCTTAATGTTATTAGACTAATATCTGTCAAAAGTCATAAGATTGATATTGATGAATGAAAATGAATAAACCTTCTTAAATGGTATGCCGCCTCTAAAGGATTGACTTCAAAAATATTTTTACATGGGAGTCAAAGAATGGCAATAATAATAGATAATAACAGCAGTGGTAACAAAAACAATAAACATTTACATAGTGTCTACTATGTGCCAGGTACTGCTCCAGTCCCTTTGGATATATTATTCACTCAGTGTTCACGGCAGCCTGTAAGGTGCTTACTTTATTATTGCCATTTTACATATGGAAGTTAGATACTTTGTCTGGGGTCACCAAACTAGTAAGTGGTGAAGCTTGAAATCAGACCTTGGCCATGAGGCTTAAGAAGCTGTGCTCTTAACCAGTATGCTCCATCCTCTGCTTAGCTCATGATTTCGTTATGCTGGGGAGGTCCATAATGAGAAGCAACATAGTTAAGTTGGTTTAAACTGTGGGCTTTTGGGGCAGACACTGCATAGCACTGACAAAGGAATCATTTAGGTGAATTAATTACCCTTTCTGGGGCTTAGTTCTCTCTTCCAAAAACATGAAATGTAAAATGTATTACTATAAGGTTGTTGGTAAGACTAAATTAAGAAATGTTTACAAAGTGTTGAACACATGGATCTTACATAAGTCCCCAATCATTGGTAGCTACAATTATTATAAGTGTTAAAGCATTAGACAGTCAAGAAGCCTAAAAAATGAAAAATTATGGGCCAACAGGACTGTCCAGAATGCATTGGCAGGTTAGATTTCAGCAGTTACAGGGCTCTGTAGCAAATACAGCAGCCAACATAAATAATTTTTAAAGAAGCTAGAAATGAAATAAGTAATGTAATGAGAAATTAATAATTACCATTGAGAAACATAATTACAAATGACAAAAAGGTACGGCTTTTGCTTATGGACTATATACATACATTCTTTCCTAATTATCATAGGAATTGTGTGCAAGCCTCTGAGAAGAAACTGTAGACCAATGTGTATTGAGTAATATACGCCGAAATTTGTGAAGGAAACTGATAGGATTGGGAGCTGCAAGAAGACAAAAATTGTCCACTGTGCCCGTGGAATTGCCATTGTTTTATTCCTTTACTTCCCTAATAAACTTGCTTTCACTTACTCTAGGGACTTGCCCCAAATTCTTTCTTGTGTGAAGTCCATTTAAAAGAAAAAGAAAAATTCAATAACCTTTCTGAAGATTGCAGAGTCACAGAATGTTAGAACTGTAAAGGAACACTATGCCTGGTTCTTGTTCACCACCACTAGAATTGAGACCCACTGCCCTAAATAATTTCCTAGCATTCCAGATGAATGCCCTGGTCTGGTTCAGAAAACTTATCATACTACATGGCTTGTAATTGGAGAGAGGCAGTATAGTATATTGGAAAGAAAATCAGAAATGTCAGTAGTTTGAGATTGGAGTCCTAACTCCCCTGGTAATTTAGCTGTATGCTCTTGTGCAACATGCTTAATTCAGCTGTCTTGGTTTCTTCTGTGTATTTACTACCTTGTCCACAGAAACTAATAAATAAATCTCATTTTTTTTTTTTCCTGTTAAAGACTAATTAAAGTTTACTAACCAAGCGCAGTGGCTCATGCCTATAACCCCAGCACTTTGGATGCTGAGGTGGGTGGATCACTTGAGAACAGGAGTTCAAGATCAGCCTGGCCAACATGGCAAAACCCCATCTCTACTAAAAAATACAAAAATTAACTGGGTGGGGTGGCATGTGCCTGTAGTCCCAGTTACTCAGGACGCTGAGGCAGGAGAATCACTTGAATCCGGGAGGCAGAGGCTGCAGTGAGCCAAGATCATGCCACTGCACTCCAGCCTGGGCAACAGAATGAGACTCCGTCTCAAAAATAAAAAAAATAAAGTTTACTAACATGGTCAGTGACAATACTATGACCTTAGGCTTTCTAATTCATAGTCTTTTATGGCTGGGCTTTCCAAATGGCAGTTACCCATTCTTATTTTACCTTCATTCTACATAATGATTTTGTTTAAGATATTCTTTTAAAGGGCTATGTCATAATGTTAAGCAAAAAACAAAGCAGGAGGCAGATGCAGTAGCTTACACTTGTAATCCAGTGCTTTGGGAGGCCAGGGCAGGAGGATTGCTTTATCCCAGGAGTTTGAGACTAGCCCTGGCAACGCACCAAGACCCAGTCTCTACAAAGAACAAAAATAAAAAAATTAGTTGGGCTTGTTGGCATGCACTGTACTCCCAGCTACTCAGAAGTCTGAGACGGGAGGGTCACTTGAGCCTGGGAGGTCAAGGCTGCAGTGAGCCATGGTCGTGCCACAGCACTGCAGCCTGAGCAACTGGGCGAGACCCTGTCTTAAACAAACAAGCAAATATAAAACACCAAACCAGACTATAAGAGTATCTTTATAGATAATTAAATCATCGATCACAATCAAAAGAATTGCAAGAAAACATCAAAGATTTACAAAGATTTTTTTTCTACCAAATACTTAAAATAAGCATGAATTTCTTTTATTACAATAAATAAACAGCACTTTTTACCCTGAGGATGAATATATACATTTGCCAAGGTAGCCATACTCTGGGACAGGTTTTACACACTCATTTTGTGAAAGTAACTATTCTCATAGTGATACTGGATCCACCTACAATTCCAAAGTTTTCTAGAATAGACAATGCCGTGTTGAAGTTTTTCCAACTTTGCCTGAATTTCTGTCTAAATTTATAGCATCATTTAGCCAGTTGCCAAACCTAGAAACATGGGAATCTTTCATAACTTTATTTCCTTCATTATCCACATATAATTAGTTATCACATTTGCATATAATTGGTTATTAAGTTTTAACCCCTTTTGCTTTTAAACTGTCTCTTTTCTTCTCTACTCCCACTGTTCAAGATCCTAGTTAAAACCCTTACTATCTCCTTCTTGAATTACAGTTAAACTATACTTGGTTATGACAGTTTTTTGCCTATAAATTTATGATCACCATTTATGAAGGATAGTGTCCAAATTCATTCATGTTTTAGCCCCACCCCACATTTCCTTTTCCATCTTCTTCCACTTCATCTTCCTCACCCCTTCCTGCCACTTCTCTTTGGTCCAGACTTCTCTTACTTCTCTGAAAATGTCATGGACTTTAGTGCATCTGTAAGTAGTCCCTCTGTTTTGCTTTCTCCACCTTATATTCTTCATTTAGGAAGTTACTTATCTTTCATGACTGAGTTCAAATATTAAACTTTCATTAACTTACCCAGGCGAATTTACCTGCTTCCATGTCTCCTAGGCTCTTTGTAACCACCCTGATTATAACATGTAATATGTTGTAAGCTTTGTGTGCATACTTCAGAATTATTTATTGTTTGTTTGTTGGATGTAAAGTAGTTTCTAATCCCCCCCTCCTTCTTTTCTTTCATGACTGAGTTGGAGTATTTTATTTTATTTTATTTTATTTTATTTTTATTATTATACTTTAAGTTCTAGGGTACATGTGCCCAACGTTTAGGTTTGTTACATATGTATGCATGTGCCATGTTGGTGTGCTGCACCCATTAACTCGTAATTTACATTACATATGTCTTCTAATGTTATTCTTCCCCCCTCCCGCCACCCCACAATAGGCCCCAGTGTGTGATGTCCCCCTTCCTGTGTCCAAGTGATCTCATTGTTCACTTGGTGTTCACTCATAGGTGTTCACTCACCTATGAGTGAGAACATGCGGTGTTTGGTTTTCTGTTCTTGTGATAGTTTGCTGAAATGATGGTTTCCAGCTGCATCCATGTCCCTACAAAGGACACAAACTCATCCTTTTTTATGGCTGCATAGTATTCCATGGTATATATGTGCCACATTTTCTTAATCCAGTCCATCACTGATGGACATTTGGGTTGGTTCCAAGTTTTTGCTATTGTGAATAGTACTGCAATAAACATATGTGCATGTGTCTCTATAGCAGCATGATTTATAATCCTTTGGGTATATCCCCAGTAATGGGATGGCTGGGTCAAATGGCATTTCTAGTTCTAGATCCTTCAGGAATCGCCACACTGTTTTCCACAATGGTTGAACTAGTTTATAGTCCCACCAGCAGTGTAAAAGTGTTCCTGTTTCTCCACATCCTCTCCAGCACCTGTTGTTTCCTGATTTTTTAATGATTGCCATTCTAACTGGTGTGAGATGGTATCTCATTGTGGTTTTGATTTGCATTCTCTGATGGTGAGTGATGATGAGCATTTTTTCATGTGTCTGTTGGCTGTATGAATGTCTTCTTTTGAGAAATGTCTGTTCATATCCTTTGCCCACTTTTTGATGGGGTTGTTTGTTTTTTTCTTGTATATTTGTTTGAGTTCTTTGTAGGGAAA
>NW_016816084.1:523063-544994 GCF_001698545.2 Rhinopithecus bieti
AGGAATATCTTTGTGCCATTCTCTGTATTTCCTGAATTTGAATGTTGGCCTGCCTTACTAGGTTGGGGAAGTTCTCCTCGATGATATCCTGCAGAGTGTTTTCCAACTTAGTTCCATTTTCCCCCTCACTTTCCGGCACACCAATCAGACATAGATTTGGTCTTTTCACATAATCCCATATTTCTTGGAGCCTTTGTTCATTTCTTTTTACTCTTTTTTTCTCTACACTTCTCTTCTCACTTTATTTCGTTCATTTGATCTTCAATCGCTGATACTGTTTCTTCCAGTTGATCGAGTCAGTTACTGAAGCTTATGCATTTGTCACGTATTTCTCGTGTCTTGGTTTTCATCTCTATCAGTTCTTTTAATGTCTTCTCTGCGTTGATTCTAGTTATCCATTCATCCATTCATTTTTCAAGGTTTGTAGTTTCTCTGCGCTGGTTACGTAATTCCTCCTTTAGCTCTGAGAGGTTTGATCGACTGAAGCCTCCTTCTTTCAACTTGTCAAAGTCATTCTCCGTCCAGCTTTGTTCCGTTGCTGGCCATGAGCTGCGTTCCTTTGGAGGGGGAGATGTGCTCTGATTTTTTGAATTTCCAGCTTTTCTGCACTGCTTTTTCCCCATCTTTTTGGATTTATCTGTCTTTGGTCTTTGATGATGGTGACGTACTGATGGGATTTTGGCATGTGTGTCCTTTGTTTTTGTTAGTTTTTCTTCTAACAGTCAGGACCCTCAGCTGCAGGTCTGTTGGAGTTTGCTTGAGGTCCATTCCAGACCCTGTTTGCCTGGGTATCAGCAGCGGAGGCTGCAGAAGATAGAATATTGCTGAACAGTGAGTGTTGCTGTCTGATTCTTCCTCTGGAAGCTTCGTCTCAGGGGTGTACCCAGCCGTGTGAGGTGTGAGGTGTTGGTCTGCACCTAGTGGGGGATGTCTCCCAGTTAGGCTACTCAGGGGTCAGGGACCCACTTGAGGAGGCAGTCTGTCCGTTCTCCGATCTCAACCTCCATGCTGGGAGAACCACTGCTCTCTTCAAAGCTGTCGGACAGGGACATTTACATCTGCAGAGGTTTCTGCTGCTTTTTGTTTAGTTATTCCCTGTCCCCGGAGGTGGAGTCTGCAGAGGCAGGCAGGCCTCCTTGAGCTGTGGTGGGCTCCACCCAATTCGAGCTTCCTGGCGGCTTTGTTTACATACTTAAGCCTCAGCAATGGCAGGCGCCCCTACCCCAGCCTGGCTGCTGCCTTGCAGTTAGATCTCAGACTGCTGTGCTAGCAATGAGGGAGGCTCTGTGGGCATGGGACCCTCCGGGTCAGGTGTGGGATATAATCTCCTGGTGTGCCGTTTGCTAAGACCCTTGGTAAAGTGCAGTATTGGGGTGGGAGTTACCCGATTTTCCAGTTGTTGTGTGTCTCCATTTCCCTTGGCTAGGAAAAGGAATTCCCTTCCCCCTTGCGCTCCCCAGGTGAGGCGATGCCTCGCCCTGCTTCAGTTCTCACTGGTCGGGCTGCACCCGCAGACCAGCATCGACTGTCCGACACGCCCCAGTGAGATGAACCCAGTACCTCAGTTGAAAATGCAGAAATCACATGTCTTCTCTATTGCTCACGCTGGGAACTGGAAGCTGGAGCTGTTCCTATTCGGCCATCTTGGGCGCCCTCCCCCCCGTTGGAGTATTTTATTAAAGATGACTCATTAAACTTAAATCCTCAAATAATGAAAAATAAAAGAAAAATTGAGAACACGTTTAGTTGAGTGTATGGGTGTTGAGGTGTGGGGAAGAGCATTCTCAAGTAGAATATTGACTGTTTTGATGTTCAAAAAAATATTTATACATAATAAAATCTTTTATTTAAAAACCAGTATTAAAGATAAGAAAAATTTTTAACAAAGTATAAAGAATAATTTTGTTAACTATGTTTCACTAAGAAGATGTAAGTTATGAATTGCTAGTGGTAATACTGTAGAAAAGTTGCTTGCACTAATGATAATTTGTTTTTTTTTAACACTAAATTCAGAACCCTGAATTCTGAAACTGCTATTTGTAAGCTATATCATTAAAAAGAGAAAAGTGGTAAGCACTTTATACATATTATTTCTAATTTACCCAGTAGCTCTGTGACATAGATATGCTTATTTATTTATTTATTATTTGAGGCGGAGTCTTGCTCTGTCATCCAGACTGGAGTGCAGTGGCACGATCTTGGCTCACTGCAACCTCTGCCTCTCGGGTTTGAGTGATCCTCCTGCCTAACCCTCCCAAGTAGCTGGGACTACAGGCACATGCAATCACACCTGGCCAATTTTTGTATTTTTAGTAGAGATGGGGTTTCACCATGTTGGCCAGGCCAGTCTCGAACTCCTGACCTCAGGTGATCCAACTGCCTCAGCCTCCCAGAGTGCTGGGATTATAGGCGTGAGCCACCATGTCTGGCCTTTTCCCATCTTTATAGGTGAGGAAACTGAGTCACATACAAAGAAATAAAGTAGGTTAAAATCTTAATTTGGGGGATATAACTCTAAAACCAATATATTTGTGCTGATGAAAAATATATTTATTTGCTTTTATTAAAGTAATTCTTATTTCTTTTAGGCAAAATAGAATATTCAGATAAGCAAGAAAACCTCCATAAATTACAATCTACTATTCCTATATGTAAATTTATTTAAGTGTAATAATTTTGTGTATGCTGTTCTCTAGCCTTTTGTTCTTAGCAGTGTTCTCTGAACATTTTCCCGTGTATTTTTTCTATAGATACACCACAATTTATTTAATTTATTTTTTATTATTTGTTTTTATATTTTAGAGACAGGATCTTACTCTATCACTCAAGCTGGAGTGTACTTGTGTGATCAGAGCTCGATGTAACCTCCAACTCCTGGACTCTAGCAATCCTCCTGCCTCAGCTTCATGAGTCAGTAGGACTACAGGCATGTGTTGCTATACCTGACTTATTTTTTTTTTAGTTTTTGTAGAGATGGGGTGTCTCACTTTGTTGCCCAGGCTGGTTTTGAACTCCTGGCCTCTAGCAATCCTCCTCCTTCGGCCTCCCAAAGCACTTGGTTTATAGATGTGAGCCACTACACCTGGTCAACTAGTTCCCTTCTTTGATCACTGTTAGTTATACTTTTTGGCTGATACAGCCTATTCTGTGTGTGTGTGTGTTCCATTTCTATATGTCTTCTCATTTCCTCAAGATAGATTCCTCAAAGTGACTATTGCTGGGTGTAGTGTTGCTTAGCTTCATACTTTTGCCACCCTCCTTTTGCTTCACTTGTCACTATTCCCTTTTTAGCTGGCCATCTCGTTTTTGGCCAGGGAGATCAGCACCTCCTTAGTAAGAGACCCTGAGGTTCTTTTTTCTTTTTTTTAACTTTTGTGGGCTTTTTATTTTAAGTAAGTAAGAACACTTATATGAGATTTACTTTCAGCAAGTTTTTAAGCATATAATACATTGTCATTGATGATACATATAATGTTATACAGCATCTCTTTAGAGCTTATCATCTTGCTTACCTGAAACTTTATAGGCATAACATTGATTAACAACATCCCATTTTCTTCTCCCCCTACCACCTGGAAACTATAATTCTGCGCTTCAGGTCTGTGATATGGTTTGGCTCTGTGTCCCCATCCAAATCTCATCTCAAATTGTAATCCCCACGTGGGAGGGGATTACAGGGAGGGACCTGGTAGGAGGTGACTGGATAATGAGGGTTGATTTCCCCCTTGCTGTTCTCATGATAGTGAGTTCTCACAAGATCTGGTTGTTTAATAAGTGTCTGGAGCTTCTCCCTTCTTTCCCCTGTTGCCATGTAAGACATGCCCTACTTCCCCTTTACCTTCCACCATGATTGCAAGTTTCCTAAGACCTCTCCAGCCATGTGGAACTGTGAGTTAATTAAACATTCTTTCTTTAAAAATTACCCAGTCTCAGGTAGTACATTTATAGCAGTGTAAGAAAAGACTAATATAGATAATTGGTATGAGCAGAGTAAGTTACTGCTATAAAGATAACCTGAAAATGTGGAAGCAACTTTGGAACTGTGTAATAGGCAGAGGTTGGAACAGTTTGGAGGGCTCAGAAGAAGGCAGGAAGATGTGGGAAAGTTTGAAATTTCCTAAAGCCTTGCTGAATGGTTTTGACCAACATGCTGATAGTTATATGTACAGTGAAATCCAGGCTCAGGCTGAGTTGGTCTCAGGTGGAGACTAACAACTTACTGGGAACTGGAGCAAAAGTCACTTTTGCTATGCGTTAGCAAAGAGACTGGCAGCATTTTGCCCCTGCCCGGGAGATCTGTGGAACTTTGAACTTGTGAGAGATGATTTGTGGTATCTGGCAGAAGAAATTTCTAAGCAGCAAAGCATTCAAGAGGTGACCTGGTTTATTCTGAAAGTGTTCAGTTATATGCATTCACAAAGAGATGTTTTGAAATGGGAACTTATGTTTAAAAGGGAAGCAAAATATAAAGGTTTGGAAAGTTTGCTGTCTGACCATGTGGTAGAAAAGAAAGACCCATTTTCTGAGGAGGAATTTAAGCCCACTGCAGAAATTTGCATAAGCAATTATATGAATATTAACAACCAAGACTGAGGAAATTGTCTCCACGGCACGTCAGACATCTTGGTGGTAGCCCCTCCCATCATACGCCCCAGAGGCCTAAGAGAAAAATGGCTTCGTGAGCCATTCCAGGCACCCTGCTGCTCTGTGCAGTTTCAGGCCTTGATGTCCTGTGCCCCAGCTGCTCTGGCCCCAGATGTGGCTAAAAGGGACCAAGGAACAGCTCAGGCTGTTGCTTCAGAGGGTGAAAGCCCCAAGCCTTGGTGGCTTCCACATGGTGTTGGGCCTGTGGGTGTGCAGAAAAGAGTTGAGCTTCGAGAACCTCCACCTAGATTTCAGAGTATATATGGAAACGCCTGGATGTCCAGGCAGAAGTCTGCTGCAGGAACATAGCCCTTAATGAGAACCTCTACACAAGCAATGCAGAGGGGAAATGTGGGGTTGGAGCCCCCACACAGAGTCTTCACTGGGGCACTGCCTAGGGGAACTGAGAAGAGGGCCACTGTTCTGTAGACCCCAGAATACTAGATCAGTTGACAGCCTGGTGCCAGCCTGTGAAAACAGACACAGGGGCTGTACCCATTAGATCCACAAGGACAGAGCTGCCTAAGGCTGTGGGAGCCCACTCATTGCATCCGCATGCCCTGGATGTGAGATATAGAGTCAAAGGAGATGTTGGAGCTTTAAGATTTGTTGACTGCCTGGCCAAGTTTCAAGCTTGTATAGGGCCTCTGTCCTCTTTTTTTTTTTTTTTTTTTTTTTTTTTTTTTTTTTTTTTTTTTTTTTTAGCCAATTTCTCCCATTTGTAATGGGAACATTTACCTAATGCTTGTACCCCAATTGTATCTTGGAAGGAACTAACTTGTTTTTGATTTTACAGGCTCATAGGTGGGAGGGACTTGCCTTGTCTCAGATGAGGTTTTGGAATTGGAGTTTTGAGTTAATGCTGCAATGATTTAAAACTTTTGGGGTTGGCTGCAAAGGCATGATTGGTTTTGAAATGTGAAAGGGACATGAGATTTGGGAAGGCCGTAGGCAGAATGATACGGTTTGGCTGTGTGTCCTCACCAAAATCTCATCTCAAATTGTAATCCCCACGTATTGAAGAAGACACCTAGTAGGAGGTGATTGGATTTTGGGAGTGGATTTCTCCCTCACTGTTCTTGTGATAGTGAGTTCTCATGAGTTCTGGTTGTTTGATAAATGTCTGGCACTTTCTCTCTCTCTCTCTCCCTCCTTCTCCTCCCTCCCCCCACCTGCCTCGCTGTCTCTCTCCTGCTGCAAGGTACCTTTCGTCCCCTTTACCTTCCTCCGTGATTGCAAGTTTCCTAGGGTCTCCCTAGCTATATGGAACTGTGAGTTAATTAATCCTCCTTTCTTTACAAATTATTCAGTCTCAGGTAGTATCTTTATAGCAGTGTGAGAACAGACTAATGCAGTCTATGAATTTGATGATTGTAGGTACCTCATATAAGTGGAACCATGCAGTATATGACTTACCACGACTGGCTTATTCACTTAGCATAGTGTTTCAGTGTTCAGCCATGTTTTTGCATATTGCAGAGTTTCCTTCTTTTTTCAAGGCTGTATAGTACCCACTATATCTATATCCTACATTTTCTTTATGCATTAATCTGTCAATGGACATTTGGGTTGTTTCCACAGCTTGCCTCGTGTGAATGCTGCTACAATGAACATAGGAATTCTAATATCTATTTGAGATCCTGATTTTAATTATTTTGGACAAATAGAAGGGGATCGCTGGATCATATGGCAGTTCTATTTTTAATTATTTAAGGACCCTTTGTACTGTTCTCTGTAGTGGCTATACCATTTTTCATTATCATCAACAGTATGCAAGGGTTCCCTTTTGTCCACACCCTCACTAACATCTGTTGTCTTTTGGTTTGTTTTGATAATAGCCATTCTGATAGGTGTGAGGTGATATCTCACTGTGGTTTTAATTTATATTTGTTCTTTAGTGACATTCAAAATTTTTATATACCTGTTGTTCGTTTGTATGTCTTCTTTGGAAAAATGTCTATTCAGTCCTTAGCCCATTTTTTAATTGGGTTATTTATTTTTTACTACTGAGTTATAAGAACTCCTTATATATTTTGGAGATTAACCCCTTATCAGAGATATGGTTTGCAAATATGTTCTGCCTTCCTATAGATTGCCTTTACACTCTGTTGATTGTTTTCTTTGCCGTATAGAAGTTGTTTGAATTTTATTAGTCTCACTTATTTATTTTTGTTTCTGTTGCCCGTGCTTTTGTTGTCATATTCACGAAATCATTCCTAAGGAGATCCTGAAGTTCTTAACATTCAATAATCTCATTTCATCATTCTGAGATATTAGTTTAACCATTAGGTGGATGAAATGGCTAATAATTTTGAGGAATAATTTTATAATATTCATGCTTTATGGGTTTTTGTCTGATTTTGCTTTTGGAACATTTATCATTTCTTTTTCTAGTTGAATATAATTTCTTAAGGAAAGTATTTGAGTATCATTTTGAGCCATGTATATGGTTCTCCCGACAGCATCTTAGATGTAGGTACTCTATAAATAGTATACTTCAGGGCTTGCTACTCAAGGGATTCATAGACAAGTGGCTTCAGCATCACCTGAAAACTTGTCAGAGACATACATATCTCAGGCCTTCTACCCACTGAATTAGAATCTGCATGTTAATACATTCCCCAGGTGACTCATATGCTCTTTACTATTTGAGAATCATTGCTTTCAGCTATTTTGTTCTCAACTTATTTCAGCTTTGTAGACAGCTTACTTTGCTCCTAGTAGTAATTGCTTTTGCTACACGTTACATTTTCCTGTCTGCTAGTAGATACTGCCCTTCTTTTGGAAAAGCTTGCTTTTTACAATGTGTCTGGTTTGAAACAAGAACGGAGTAGTCTATTTCATAAGGCAATTGTCTTTTGAAATAACGTTTCTCAGTTGCGTTAATGGTGTTGTATTGATTATGGCATTTTAGACATAGCTGAATTATTAATTTGGCTTCATTTGGCAGATAGAAACATTTTAAAATCAGCGATTTTATGAAACGTGTTTTATGTCATGAGTCTGTTATTGTCTTAAATGTATGCTAGTGCTAATAAATATATCTCCTTGGATATAAATAATGATCATCTTAAAAAATAAGCATTACCTTCATCTGAAAATGCTAACTTTGCAACTTCATTGTTTCAGGGGAACAAATCTGTACTTTAAATGAGAAATGTGATAAAAGTTCTACTTGGCATTACAATTGTTTGCTAAATATAACAAAATATATTTTTAGATGTTACCTTTCCAAATCTTTAATTAAATGTCTAATGTACTGCTTACCTATATACAGGTATTCCTCACTATTTAAACTCAGAAACCAAATGGGTTTGAACATACTTTCAGAAATACACATTTGCCCTGTGTAGTCTTGCTCTTTACTCTCCGAACTCATTAACTGAGGAACCAAATAGATATGAATAGGAAGGGTTCCCCATGCTCTTCTTCCACATGAACCGTCAGCACAATAAATATCCATAGACTATAATATATAACAGCATTTCCTTGTTTGCTTTTCTCAAAATCTTAACAAAATGTTCTTATAGTACATTAAATATAGAAATACTCTATTAACCATATCTTCTTTTTGAAGACTCAAAGTGCAGATAAAGGCTCCAGTAGGTGCTCTGTGAATTAAATCTGATAAAATTTGCTTTATCCAGCACTTTTTGCACAACTATATGACAAGGATTAGCAGGCTATATGCCTAATGAGGAGGACATAATATATTTATAATAGAGTCTATGAAAGTCTTACCTAATATGAACCTCAGATTACTTAAAATCATTACTAAAGTTTGTTATTGGAGTTAAACATGCTAACATGTGTACCTGATATATAGTAATTGGTTTTAGCTTCACAGTGGAAATTAGGTGACAGAGTTACTTCAGCATTTTTAACAGTGATGATTCCCTAAAAGTGTCGTTTTACAGTATCCTGTGATATGCCTTCTCAGATGGCATCACTGCTTACTTACCCCCTCATTCACTGTCCTATACCTACAGTAGTCTTCTCACCATCTTCCTAGCATACCAAGCACTTATTGTTTCTTCTGCCTTGGAAGGCTCTGCCCAGAGATATCCACATAAGTCCCTCACCTCATTCACATCTCTACTCAAATGTCACTTCCTTAGACCCCTGTTAGACTACCCTTTCTGAAGTAGTGACCTACCTACCTTACGTCTACATTCTTAATTTCTCTACTTAGTGTGGTTTATTTTTCTTCATAGTTCATACTCCGACCTAATACATATTTTAATCTTTTTCTACCCTACTAGATAGTAAACCTCACAAGAAAAGGTGTTTTGGGTTGTGTTTACTACTGTACAAATAATAATTCAATAGTATTGAATGAATGACATTTTATTAAGTATATATAAATGAGATTCATATGTTGGTGTCTCCCAGTTGTATTTTTTAACATTAGATGCATAATTTTGGAACTATGTAAATATAATACAGATACCATTGTGGCAGACATTGTTAGTTCACTAACTTAGCACCTATTTCCAGCCTCCTTCTTTGCCTGTCTTTACTATAGAAGACCCCTTCCCAAAAAACAAAGGCACAAATTCTAAGTATTTTGCTCATTTCGCCAGTCTCCTTGTAGCTAGGATTGACTATGTGGCATTATTCAGATCAGTGAGAAATAAACAGACATCTGCTGGGGCCTTCTGGGAAAGCTTTCTCTTACGTACAAAACGGTCAGATGTGGCTTATCCAGACACATTTTCTTTCTGTCTTAAACAACAACCCAGTGCCTAAACCTGTGGAAGCCAATCTTGCGGACTACAAGTTCAGACATTTTAGTACATAAGGAAATGAACCCCTATTAATTTGAGCTACATGTGATAACTTATTCTATTTATTGCATTTGACAGCTTTATTAACTAATAGAAAAGTCTGTGGAAGGAGGGTATGTTCAGTATTTGGCACACAGTAGATAAGTCTTATACATCAATTTGAACAACTATCTATGTAGTAAAATATCCTCATAAGAGCTAAGGAAACCAGGTGAAAAGCCATAGTACTTGGTTGTAGCACAATAATAATAATAATTTTAAAAAAGACTCATTGAAGAGGGTAGGAAGGACAGTTTTCATTACGCACATTACTCCTCCCCAAACCCTAGGCAGCAACACAGAGAGAGGTACCATTTTCCTGGGGAAAAGAGGGAAGTGAGCACACGACTTGGCCATGGATGCTAACACCAGGCCGACCACAGCACTGGGCAGAACCCCACAGCCCCATGTTCCAAGCTGGTACTCACTGACAGATCCTCTAAAACCACCCTCAAGCTTACATGGTTGACTTGGTCTCTAGTCCCCCCACTCTCCTGCACTGGGCTGACTCTGTTGGCCTCAGGTTCCAGAAAGCCCTCAGTGGCAGGCAGCGCTCAGAGGCCCCAGCCTTCTGACACAAGCCAGTGCTATGCTGTTTACATCTGCCTTGGGCCGCGGGCCTGCCCTACTGCTGTGTCTGCCATATTGGGCTCTGGGCTTCTGTCAGCCCTGAACTGATCATGGCTGCTTCTGGCATCCCAGCACCACCTACATCTGCCACAGAGCTTTCCCAGACAAAGCCAATCTGTGAAGACTGGAATAAGTACCTCCTACTTCAACTGTGCAGAGATCAGTGCATGAGAACGGCGATCAAGAACAATCAGGGAAATATAACATAACCAGATGGACAACATAAGGTGTCAGTGACCTTAATGAAATGGATGTATGAACTGCCTGACAACTCACAATCACTGTTTTAAGAAGCTTACTGAACCTCTGAAAATACAAAGAAACAAAAAAACTGAAGGAAACTATAAGTGACCAGGATGAGAAATGTAATAAGGTGAAGTAATAATACTATAATCAAAACAGATATTTTGGAGCTCCAAAGTTTTGGGCATCATCCAAAAGCAAATCTTCAAGTTATAGGAGTTCAAGAATGAGAAGAGAAAGATAAAGGGAAAGAAAGCTTATCTAAATAAATATTAACAGAAACCTTTCAAACCTGGAAAAGACGTAAATATCCAGGTAAAGGAAAGACAAAGGTCTCAAATCAGATTCAATCCAAATAAGACTGCCTTAAGACATAAAATAATCACATTATCGGGATCCCAGATCGAAGATGGCCAAATAGGAACAGCTCCGGTATGCAGCTCCCAACAAGATCAACACAGAAGGTGGGTGATTTTGCATTTCCAAATGAGGTACCCACCTCATCTCATTGGGACTGGTTAGACAGTGGTTGCAGCCCAAAGTGGGTGAGCCGAAGCAGGATGGGGCATCACCTGACCTGAGAAGCACAAGGGGTCGGAGAACTCCCTCCCCTAGCCAAGGGAAGCCCTGAGGGACTGTGCCTTGAGGAACAGTTCTCTCCGGCCCACAGTCTTTGCAACCTGCTGATCAGGAGATTCCCTCAGGTACCTATACCAACAGAGCCCTGGGTTTCAAGCACAAAACTGAGTGGCCATTTGGGCAGACACTAAGCTACCTGCAGGAGTTTTTTTTCATACCCCAGTGGCACCTGGAATGCCAGTGAGACAGAACCGTTCACTCCCCTGGAAAGGGGCTGAAGTCAGGGAGCCAAGTGGTCTAGCTTAGTGGATCCCACCCATGTGGAGCCAAGCTAAGATCCGCTGGCTCAAAATTCTCGCTGCCAGCGCAGCAGTCTGAAGTGGTTGGGGAGGGGTGTCTGCCATTACTGAGGCTTGAGTAGGTGGTTTTCCCCTCATAGTGTAAACAAAGCCGCCTGGAAGTTTGAACTGGGTGGAGCCCACTGCAGCTCAGCAAATCTGCTATAACCAGACTGCCACTCTAGATTCCTTCTCACTGGACAGGGCATCTCTGAAAGAAAGGCAGCAGCACCAGCCACAGGCTTATAGATAAAACTCCCATCTCCCTGGGACAGATCAGCTGGGGAAGGGGCGGCTGTGAGCACAGCTTCAGCAGACTGAACTGTTCCTGCCTGCCAGCTTGGAAGAGAGCAGCGGATCTCCCATCACAGTGCTCAAGCTCTGCTAAGGGACAGACTGCCTTCTCAAGTGGGTCCCTGACCCCGAGTCTCCTGACTGGGACACACCTCCCAGCAGGGTGGACAGACACCTCATACAGGAGAGCTCGGGCTGGCATCTGATGGGTGCCCCTCTGGGACAAAGCTTCCAAAGGAAGGAACAGGCAGCAATCTTTGCTGTTCTGCAGTCTTTGCTGGTGACACCCAGGCAAACAGGGTCTGTAGTGGACCTCCAGCAAACTCCAGCAGACCTGCAGCAGAGGGTCCTGACTATTAGAAAGAAAACTAACAAGCAGACAGGAATAGCATCAACATCAACAAAAGGACGTCCACAAAGAAACCCCACCCGAAGGTCACCAACATCAAAGATCAAAGGTAGATAAATCCATGAAAATTAAGAAAAACAAGTGCAAAAAGGCTAAAAATTCAAAAAACCAGAATGTCTCTTCTCCTCCAAAGGATCACAATTCCTCGCCAGCAAGGGAACAAAACTGGATGGAGTATGAGTTTGATGAATTGACAGAAGTAGGCTTCAGAAGATGGGTAATAACAAACTCCTCCNGGAATTGCTAACTAGAATAACAAGTTTAGAGAAGAACATAAATGACTTGATGGAGCTGAAAAACAGCACAAGAATTTCATGAAGCATACACAAGTATCAATAGCCAAACCGATCAGGTAGAAGAAAGGATATCAGAGATTGAAGATCAACTTAATGAAATCAAGTATGAAGACAAGATTTGAGAAAAAAGAATGAAAAGAAATGAACAGAGACTCCGAGAAATGAGACTATGAAAAGACCAAACCTACATTTGATTGGTGTATCGGAAAGTGAGAGGGAGAATGGAACCAAGTTGAAAAACACTCTTCGAGATATTATCCAGGAGAACATCCCCAACCTAGCAAGACAGGCCAACATTCAAATTCAGGAAATACAGAGCACACCACAAAGATATTCCTCAAGAAGAGCAACCTCAAGACACATAATCGTCAGATTCACCAGGGTGGAAATGAAGGAAAAAAGGTTAAGAGCAGCCAGAGAGAAACATTGGGTTACCCACAAAGGGAAGCCCATCAGACTAACAGTGGATCTCTCTGCGGAAACCCTACAAGCCAGAAGAGAGTGAGGGCAAATATTCAACGTTCTTAAAGAAAAGAATTTTCAACCCAGAAGTTCATATCCAGCCAAACTAAGCCTCATAAGCAAAGGAGAAATAAAATCCTTTACAGTCAAGAAAATGCTGAGAGATTTCATCACCACTAGGCCTGTGGACATTTACACTAAACACTGCTTTAGCTGTGTCCCAGAGCTCTAAACACTGCTTTAGCTGTGTCCCAGAGATTCTGGTATTTTGTGTCTTTTCTTATTGGTTTCAAAGAACTTATTTATTTCTGCCTTAATTTCCTTATTTACCCAGTTGTCATTCAGGAGCAGGATGTTCAGTTTCCATGTAGTTGTGTGGTTTTGAGTGAGTTTCTTGAGTTCTAGTTTGATTGCACTGTCATCTGAGAGAATGTTTGTTATGATTTCCACTCTTTTGCATTTGGTGAGGAGTGTTTTACTTCCAATTATGTGGTCGATTTCAGAATAAGTGCTACGTGGTGTTTAGAAGAATGTATATTCTGTTGATTTGGGGTGGAGAGTTCTGTAGATATCTGTTAGGTCCACTTGGTCCAGAGCTGGGTTCAAGTCCTGAATATCCTTGTTAATTTTCTGTTTCATTGATCTGTCTAACATTGACAGTGGGGTGTTAAAGTCTCCCTCTATTATTGTGTGGGCATCTAAGTCTCTTTTTAGGACTAAGAACGTGCTTTATGAATCTGGGTGCTCCTATATTGGGTGCATATGTATTTAGGATAGTTAGCTCTTTTTGTTGCATTAATCCTTTACCAGCTCTTCCTGCTGCATTAATCCTTTACCATTATGTAATGTCCTTGTCTTTTTTGATCTCTGTTGGTTTAAAGTCTGTTTTATCAGAGACTAGGATTGCAACCCCAGCTTTTTTTGCTTTCCGTTTGCTTGGTAAATATTCCTCCATCCCTTTATTTTGAGCCTATGTGTGTATTTGCACGTGAGATTGGTCTCCTGAATACAGCAGCACACTGATGAATCTAAACTCTTTATCCAATTTGCCAGTCTATGTCTTTTAATTGGGGCATTTAGCCCATTTATATTTAAGGTTAATATTGTTACGTGTGAATCTGATCCTGTCATTATGATGCTAGCTGGTTATTTTGCCTGTTAGTTGATGTGGTTTCTTCACAGTGTCATTAGTTGATGCAGTTTCTTCATAGTGTTGATGGTATTGACAATTATGGTATGTTTTTGCAGTGGCTGGTACTGGGTTTTCCATTTGATATTTAGTGCTTCCTTCAGGAGCACTTGTAAGGCAGGCCTAGTGGTGATGAAATCTCTCAGCATTTTCTTGACTGTAAAGGATTTTATTTCTCCTTTGCTTATGAGGCTTAGTTTGGCTGGATATGAACTTCTGGGATGAAAATTCTTTTCTTTAAGAACGTTGAATATTTGCCCTCACTCTCTTCTGGCTTGTAGGGTTTCCACAGAGAGATCCACTGTTAGTCTGATGGGCTTCCCTTTGTGGGTAACCCAATGTTTCTCTCTGGCTGCTCTTAACCTTTTTTCCTTCATTTCCACCCTGGTGAATCTGACGATTATGTGTCTTGAGGTTGCTCTTCTTGAGGAATATCTTTGTGGTGTGCTCTGTATTTCCTGAATTTGAATGTTGGCCTGTCTTGCTAGGTTGGGGATGTTCTCCTGCATAATATCTCGAAGAGTGTTTTTCAACTTGGTTCCATTCTCCCTCTCACTTTCCGATACACCAATCAAATGTAGGTTTGGTCTTTTCATAGTCTCATTTCTCGGAGTCTCTGTTCATTTCTTTTCATTCTTTTTTCTCAAATCTTGTCTTCATACTTGATTTCATTAAGTTGATCTTCAATCTCTGATATCCTTTCTTCTACCTGATCGGTTTGGCTATTGATACTTGTGTATGCTTCATGAAATTCTTGTGCTGTTTTTCAGCTCCATCAAGTCATTTATGTTCTTCTCTAAACTTGTTATTCTAGTTAGCAATTCCTCTTTTTTTCAAGGTTCTTAGCTTCCTTGCATTGGGTTAGAATATGCTCTTTTAACTTGGTGGAGTTTGTTATTACCCACCTTCTGAAGCCTACTTCTGTCAATTCATCAAACTCATTCTCCATCCAGTTTTGTTCCCTTGCTGGTGTGTAGTTGTGATCCTTTGGAGGAGAAAAGGCATTCTAGTTTTGGAATTTTCAGCCTTTTTGTCCTGCTTTTTCCTCATCTTTGTGGATTTATCTACCTTTGGTCTTTGATGTTGGTGAGCTTCGGATGGGCTTTCTGTGCGGACGTCCTTTTTGTTGATGTTGATGCTATTCCTGTCTGCTTGTTAGTTTTCTTTCTAATAGTCAGGACCCTCTGCTGCAGGTCTGCTGGAGTTTGCTGGAGGTCCACTACAGACCCTGTTTGCCTGGGTGTCACCAGCAAAGACTGCAGAACAGCAAAGATTGCTGCCTGTTCCTTCCTTTGGAAGCTTTGTCCCAGAGGGGCACCCATCAGATGCCAGCCCGAGCTCTCCTGTATGAGGTGTCTGTCCACCCTGCTGGGAGGTGTGTCCCAGTCAGGAGACTCGGGGGTCAGGGACCCACTTGAGAAGGCAGTCTGTCCCTTAGCAGAGCTTGAGCACTGTGATGGGAGATCCGCTGCTCTCTTCCAAGCTGGCAGGCAGGAACAGTTCAGTCTGCTGAAGCTGTGCTCACAGCCGCCCCTTCCCCCAGCTGATCTGTCCCAGGGAGATGGGAGTTTTATCTATAAGCCTGTGGCTGGTGCTGCTGCCTTTCTTTCAGAGATGCCCTGTCCAGTGAGAAGGAATCTAGAGTGGCAGTCTGGTTATAGCAGATTTGCTGAGCTGCAGTGGGCTCCACCCAGTTCAAACTTCCAGGCGGCTTTGTTTACACTATGAGGGGAAAACCACCTACTCAAGCCTCAGTAATGGCAGACACCCCTCCCCCAACCACTTCAGACTGCTGCGCTGGCAGCGAGAATTTTGAGCCAGCGGATCTTAGCTTGGCTCCACATGGGTGGGATCCACTAAGCTAGACCACTTGGCTCCCTGACTTCAGCCCCCTTTCCAGGGGAGTGAACGGTTCTGTCTCACTGGCATTCCAGGTGCCACTGGGGTATGAAAAAAAACTCCTGCAGGTAGCTTAGTGTCTGCCCAAATGGCCACTCAGTTTTGTGCTTGAAACCCAGGGCTCTGTTGGTATAGGTACCTGAGGGAATCTCCTGATCAGCAGGTTGCAAAGACTGTGGGCCGGAGAGAACTGTTCCTCAAGGCACAGTCCCTCAGGGCTTCCCTTGGCTAGGGGAGGGAGTTCTCCGACCCCTTGTGCTTCTCAGGTCAGGTGATGCCCCATCCTGCTTCGGCTCACCCACTTTGGGCTGCAACCACTGTCTAACCAGTCCCAATGAGATGAGGTGGGTACCTCATTTGGAAATGCAAAAATCACCCACCTTCTGTGTTGATCTTGTTGGGAGCTGCATACCGGAGCTGTTCCTATTTGGCCATCTTCGATCTGGGATCCCGATAATGTGATTATTTTATGTCTTAAGGCAGTCTTATTTGGATTGAATCTGATTTGAGACCTTTGTCTTTCCTTTACCTGGATATTTACGTCTTTTTCCAGGTTTGAAAGGTTTCTGTTAATATTTATTTAGATAAGCTTTCTTTCCCTTTATCTTTCTCTTCTCATTCTTGAACTCCTATAACTTGAAGATTTGCTTTTTGGATGATGCCCAAAACTTTGGAGCTCCAAAATATCTGTTTTGATTATAGTATTATTACTTCACCTTATTACATTTCTCATCCTGGTCACTTATAGTTTCCTTCAGTTTTTTTGTTTCTTTGTATTTTCAGAGGTTCAGTAAGCTTCTTAAAAACAGTGATTGTGAGTTGTCAGGCAGTTCATACATCCATTTCATTAAGGTCACTGACACCTTATGTTGTCCATCTGGTTATGTTATATTTCCCTGATTGTTCTTGATCGCCGTTCTCATGCACTGATCTCTGCACAGTTGAAGTAGGAGGTACTTATTCCAGTCTTCACAGATTGGCTTTGTCTGGGAAAGCTCTGTGGCAGATGTAGGTGGTGCTGGGATGCCAGAAGCAGCCATGATCAGTTCAGGGCTGACAGAAGCCCAGAGCCCAATATGGCAGACACAGCAGTAGGGCAGGCCCGCGGCCCAAGGCAGATGTAAACAGCATAGCACTGGCTTGTGTCAGAAGGCTGGGGCCTCTGAGCGCTGCCTGCCACTGAGGGCTTTCTGGAACCTGAGGCCAACAGAGTCAGCCCAGTGCAGGAGAGTGGGGGGACTAGAGACCAAGTCAACCATGTAAGCTTGAGGGTGGTTTTAGAGGATCTGTCAGTGAGTACCAGCTTGGAACATGGGGCTGTGGGGTTCTGCCCAGTGCTGTGGTCGGCCTGGTGTTAGCATCCATGGCCAAGTCGTGTGCTCACTTCCCTCTTTTTCCCCCAGGAAAATGGTACCTCTCTCTGTGTTGCTGCCTAGGGTTTGGGGAGGAGTAATGTGCGTAATGAAAAACTGTCCTTCCTACCCTCTTCAATGAGTCTTTTTTAAAAATTATTATTATTATTGTGCTACAACCAAGTACTATGGCTTTTCACCTGGTTTCCTTAGCTCTTATGAGGATATTTTACTACATAGATAGTTGTTCAAATTGATGTATAAGACTTATCTACTGTGTGCCAAATACTGAACATACCCTCCTTCCACAGACTTTTCTATTAGTTAATAAAGCTGTCAAATGCAATAAATAGAATAAGTTATCACATGTANTTTTTAGATGAATTGAGGGTGCTATTCCCTTGGATTGTAAAGGAGCAGTTTTGGAAGGGCAGTGAAGCAAGGAATGGTAGGCATGTTGAGATTGACCTGCCTGTGGGGTGCGAGGTATATAGGGAGATATATTGAACAGTTGGCTTTATACATATGTATGTTTAGAGTTTAGAAGATATCTTTGGGCTGAGATATAGTTTGAAAAACATTTTCTTTTAAATAATAACTGATTAGTCATGGGTGACAAGGGAGTAGTTTAATGGAAGGAGAGTGGATAATGTGAAAAATGAAAAGACTTATAGATATAGCTTATGGAACACCATCATTAAGGGATGGAATAAAGAAAGAAGAGGTGTTAGGCTAGGCAGTACTTGTCAGAGAGTGGGCTGTTTGAACTTGAAAGCCAAATAGTTGGGATATTTTTAAGTGGCAGGAGACAAGAGGACAGCATTGGGTAGAAGAAGCTTATATAGCCACATGTGAGTGTTTTGTTTATTTGTTTTTGTCCTCAGAGGTAGAAGAGCACTAATCTGAAAGAAAAATTAATGGGGCAGGAGTGGGTGGAATAGTAACCACCTCCTTTCTCTTGAGGAACATGCTGTTGGAGGAGCTGTCTTTCATGAGAAGGCTGTATAAGTGATGTGCTGGGGAGGAAAAGGTTTCATGCAAGGCAAGGAAATATCTGCATGTCTTTGAAGAGGCTAAGAATCCCCATAGTAAGGGGATTCCCAGGGCATGTTGGAAAGGGTTTGGGGGGGAACAGTGAAAGAATGATTTAGAAAGAGCAAAGTATGAGGGTGATTTTTTGGAGGAGTTCAGTGTCTAGAGAAGCAGAATACTCTGCTCTAAGCCTGTTCTGATTTAGAGAGATTTCCTTAGTCATCAGACTTGATCCTGGGAAAACTAGTCAAATAGAGACCTTGTGATGTTCAACTCACACAGCTTAGCTCTGTATCTACTCACCAAGACTTCTTAGAGACTTACTTCTATTGTCTGAACTTTAATACAGACATAACTTGTTTTTTCAAATTTAAGTTAGCATTTTGTTTTATAAGAGCACTATATGCTCATTATAAAAATTCAGGCTGGGGCTGTGAGCTACTGGGAGGCTGAGGCAGGAGAATGGCGTAAACCCGGGAGGCGGAGCTTGCAGTGAGCTGAGATCCAGCCACTGTACTCCAGCCTGGGCGACAGAGCGAGACTCCGTCTCAAAAAAAAAAAAAAAAAAAAAAATTCAGGCTGGACACGGTGGCTTACGCCTGTAATCCCAGCACTTTGGGAGACCGAGGTGGGCAGATCACCTGAGGTTAGTCAGGAGTTCGAGACCAGCCCGACCAACGTGGAGAAACCTCATCTCTACTAAAAATACAAAATTAGCTGGGCATGGTGGCACATGCCTATAATCCCAGCTACTCGGGAGGCTGAGGCAGGAGAATCACTTGAACCCGGGAGGCAGAGGTGTGGTGTGCCGAGATCACGCCATTGAACTCCACCATGGGTAACAAGAGCAAAACTCCATCTCAAAAAAAAATAAAAATAAAAAATTCGAACACTATGAAAAGAATAAAAATCTTTGAGGATCCTAATCATCCTAGCATCAAAAAAGCAATTATTATTAACATTTTAGGATGTCCTCATTTCTTATTGACTTTACACATACACAATTTTATATACTCACACATAAATGTACAGATATAATAGTGCATATCTATAGGCACATATGATGTAATGTACATATTTATACATATTTATGCATATAGATATTTTGCCCAACAGGTATAATGTGACATAGTCTTGTGAACTGTTTTCCCCCTCAAATTAACTAACAGACCCTTGTGGCAGTTTTTCTAGGTCTGTGATTTACATCATCATTTTCAGTAGCTACAGAATATTTTATTTTATGGTTATGCAGTAATCTCTATAATTATCCTTCTATTATTGAATTTTAAAAATTGTTTCCAGTTTTATATTGTAACTGATTTTAGAGTTATTTGTAAAAGCATAGTCTTTCTTTTGAAGTAAATTATTTCATATTTAAGAAAGAAATTAATTTATTCAATGTTGGGTTAAAAGTCTTGGATTTCATGACAGATGCTATCTGAGTAGGCCATGTCACTTCTCTGTCTTCAGTTTCCTTATCTGTAAAATTATCTATTAATTTAGAATAACCAGTCCCTCAATTCCTTTCAGCGTTGACACTTATGTGGACTTGCCTGTTTCTCTCTGTTGATGACTACTTCTAGAGAGGTAATTAAACATATTTGCACAAAGGCCTTAGAATCAAATCAATTTAGGGTTGAACCATGGTTCTACAACTGGATGTATGACACGATCAAGTTTGTTTAACATCTCATCTCTGAGCCTCAATTTCCTCCTATGTAAAAAGGGAATGCTCATCCCTGCCTTAAAAGACTGTGGCAAGGTATCATATACAATTTTCTTAGCACGATGCTTTCCACATAGTAAGTACTATTGTTTGTATTCTTGTATATTCCTTCCGTCATGATCAAATCATCTAACTTAGTTCAGTTTCCTCTTTTCTTTTTTTTTTTTTTGGCTGTATTTTGGGTTGGATTTAATCCAACAGTCATACTCATACTGAATGCAAACAAGTATTCTAATGCTCTAAATAGGAAAAAACCTAAAGAAGATATATTTCTTTGATGGCATACAGATTTATTTAAGCACATGCTGAAACAGTAGATTTAACAATTTTGGCTTTCTAGTTCTGTTGTAAAATCAAAAATCATTCACTGATCATTTGGCAGTTCATATCTACGTACAACAGCAGCCTTGGAGAGAAGTGTCTCTTCATTTGTCAGTTTTATCCTTTTGGATTCAGATTAGCCAATATTTTCATTCAGGAAAAATAGATTATAAATGATGGCTCTACCATTTTTGCAAATTCTTGTCAACCTAACGAGGCTTAATTTCATTTCCTAGCATTCACCTTGCAACACAGAAAATCCTCAAGCCTGGGTAATCCTGATGAGAAAATCTTAGCCTTGCTTTGATAAAGCACCTGTGAAATTGGACTGGATTAAAGAATGGTATTGCTACTTCTTTCAAAAACTTTTTTAAAGTGCTATTTTTACATACTCTTAATACCAATGCCTTTTATTCATTGGGTTTCAGAGTGTTTTAAATATTTTCTGTGAGGCTATAGAATGTTATTTATTTTTGAAAAGTATATCTCTTATCACACACAGTGAACTCACTGACCCCCTCCCTACCTTGGTAGTGTTTCTTTCTGAAAATGCTATTATCTGGTTGAATATTACACACATATGTTTTAAATAGTGATTTCTTTTGAGTCTCTTATAGATGAATATCAGGTGGAAAGAAACAAAGCTACTCAAGTGAGAACAACCAAAGTCTATTTATTCAGAATTTGCTGTAGCTAAGGAGTCATCCATCATCACTTGCATTTGGTGTTTGGCAGACCCTCAAAGGCAGGCAGATGAATGAGAATGTTTTATAGTGGAAAAAAGTGAAAGCTGTAGGTGTACCTTGATTGGATTCTGTTGGCATGGGGAAGCTTTAGGAGTTAATACAAATTCAGAGGCTTGTTAACCAGAAACGAAGCTATTTTGTTATTGACTTCATGGCCAGTATTATCCCTGTTATCAAGATCTTCTTGTGAATTGTCATTTTATTGTTATACTTACCAAATAATTTTTTGCATTTAGATGACTTTGGGAAGCTTTTACATCTGAGGTAGTATTCCCCCTGTGATCTTCCTTTACAGTGGTAACTTACTAAGGGGATACAAATTGGTTTAATCAAATAGGAAGATTAAAGGGGTAAATAACATATATATTTCAAAGCTAGATATAAATCTGTTGGATTATCCATTCTTTAAGATTACCTTCTTCCCTTTGTTATATACATAAATAAGTAAAAGCAGTCTAGGGGAATCAGGAAAATGACAAGACCATCAATTAACGAGTGTCATCTATGCACTGGGCACTGTGCTGGATGCCTTTCATATACCAACTTGTACATTACTCTTTTCATGTTTCAAAATTGAACAGCCAGAGTTAACACCACTGTTCGAATCTAAGGAATTTTTAGAAATTGATCACCCGGGGCGGAGCAAGATGGCCGAATAGGAACAGCTCCAGTCTCCAACTCCCAGCGCGAGCGACACAGAAGACCGGTGATTTCTGCATTTTCAACTGAGGTACTGGGGTCATCTCACTAGGGAGTGCCGGACAATCGGTGCTGGTCAGCTGCTGCAGCCTGACTAGCGAGAGCTGAAGCAGGGCGAGGCATCACCTCACCTGGAAGCGCAAGGGGGAAGGGGATCCGTTTTCCTAGCCAGGGGAACTGAGACACACAACACCTGGAAAATCGGGTAACTCCCACCCCAATACTGCGCTGTAAGCATACAGGCAC
>NW_016816084.1:547851-556140 GCF_001698545.2 Rhinopithecus bieti
AAAATAAAAAAATAAAAAATAAAATAAAAATAAAAATAAAAATAAAAAAAGAAATTGATCACCCGTCTCTGTTACCATGGCATAGAGTCCAAACTACCAATGAGTGTGAATTTGAAATATATATGATTTACCAGTAACAGGCTGTTAAATAATGAACAAATCCTCAGTTAATTGTTTCATATTGCCTAAATAGGGAAAAATTGAGACTGTTAATTTTCAGAAACACAGTGCCACTGGTGAATGAGAAACATGCACTCATTCAAGAGACTTTTCATGAGTTGCAAAGGACTTTTTTTTTTTTTATAATTCTCATATAGAAAATTCATTTTGGCCTTGAGTTATTTATTTTGAGCATTAAAGTCCTCAGAAGGGGCTCCCCAACATTTTTGTGAGCCACAGGTACTTTTTATTTTCCCTCTAACCTTCTCTACATTCTGCAAAGGAATATTTGTGGTATACTGACAGTGATGTTTCTGCCTAACCAAAAACTCCCACTGCAAACTATGTGCTTTTGTAGAAGATGCTGGTTCAAATATCCTGTTCTATAGGAGTCCCAACAAGATGTAAAATAGGAGTGAATTTAATGACCACAAATATGGTGTGGCATTATAGTCAGGCAGATTTAGAAATAAATCCTGGCCCTAAAACTTCTATCTCTGTGATACTGAATAAGTCACTTGTAGCAGAATCCGTTTCCTTGGAGGGAGCATGATAAGGATATTCAAGGGATTAATAAGATTATATTTATTTATTCACCTGGATGGTGGTTAGTCTGGTGTTTTCAGTTTGTTAGAATTGATTACGCATTTGTGAATTTTCTCTATGTAAGTAACACTTCAATAAAAACAGCAGTGTGCTGGTGAATACTTCTCCAGTGAGTAAAAAGCTCCGATTTGTAACACTTGCCAGTGCCCATGGTGTAAATATTCTAGCCACACCTGAATTTATTAATACGAAATCACCGAATGAAGAGTTGCAAAGAGATGTGCACATTTAGCTCTTTTGAGTTAGTATGAATTGTCTCTAGCACATCACTAGATAAAATATGTTTAAAAGAAAATTAGGTAATGAACCTTTTAACTGTGATATTTTCTAACGTATCTTCCTTCAGATTTTGCTTGGCTGTTATGAAGTGAAAAAGCAATTGACAGAATGGCTTCATGAAAACCTGTTAACTTTTTTAATGCAAAACACTTCTTGTTTCCTCAGCTGCACAAAATTAAATTTTTCATAATCCATATTTCATGACAAAAGATCATTGATCCACATATTAATTTTATTTTACCTATTTCATTTTACTTACTTTTTTTTAAAATGTATTATTTGATGAAGTCTTGGGAACCCACTGCCCAACTCAAAAAACTAGAACAACCTCAGTTACATCTATTTTTTATTTTGTTTTAGTTACTTTAGTTACATCACATACACACTTGCTTACAGATGTGCAATCAGTATGTTTAGTTTTATCTATTTTTGACTTTTACATAGACAGCTTACTGTTTTGGGTTAATGTTTTGATTTAACCTTGTGTTACTAAGACTCACCTATATTGTTAGTTTTTAAATCTAGTTTATTCATTTTCATGGCATAATTCTACTGGCCTTTTGCCTAGTGTTTGCTATGGCCTGATTTACTTAAGTCTCCATATACTAGTCTAACTTTCCTCAAAAGCAGGTATGTTGTGCTTTGTTTTGGTCCCCTTTCCCCTTTTTCACAAATTGATGGATTGTGAAATCTCTCTCCTCTCTTTTCTCTTATTGCTTTCTATCCAATATACATGTTATTTGGCAAATGATTGTGTTTTCCCCAAAGTAGGTCATGAGAAACATCTTTTTAAAATTTCTTTAATTATACTTTAAGTTCTGGGATACATGTGCAGAATGTGCAGGTTTGTTACATAGGTATACATGTGCCATGGTGGTATTCTGCACCCATCAACCCGTCATCTAGGTTTTAAGCCCCACATGCGTTAGGTATTTGTTCTAATGCTATCCCTCCCCTTGCCCCCCACCCCCGACAGGCCTCAGTGTGTGATGTTCCCCTGCTGGTGTCCATGTGTTCTCATTGTTCAATTCCCACTTATGAGTGAGAACATGCAGTGTTTTGTTTTCTGTTCCTGTGTTAGTTTGCTGAGAATGATGGTTTCCAGCTTCATCCATGTCCCTGCAAAAGACATGAACTCATTCTTTTTGTGGCTGTATGATATTCTATGGTGTATATGTGCCACATTTACTTTATCCAGTCTATTATTGATGGGCATTTGAGTTGGTTTCATGTCTTTTCTATTGTAAATAGTGTTGCAGTAAACATACATGTGTATGTGTCTTTATAGGAGAATGATTTATAATCCTTTGGGTATATACTCAATAATGGGATTGCTGGGTCAAATGGTATTTCTGGTTCTAGATCCTTGAGGAATTGCCACACTGTCTTCCACAGTGGTTGAACTAATTTACACTCCCACCAACAATGTAAAAGCGTTCCTACTTCTCCACATCCTCTCCAGCATCTTTTATTTCCTGACTTTTTGATATCATTAAAAAGTCATCTCAAGCCATTCTAACTGACTTGAGATGGTATCTCATTGTGGTTTTGATTTGCATTTCTCTAATGACTAGTGATGATGAGCTTTTCTACATGTTTGTTGGCCGCATAAATGTCTTCTTTTGAAAAGTGTCTGTTCATGTCCTTTGCCTACTTTTTGATGAGGTTGTTTTTTCTTGTAAATTTGTTTAAGTTCCTTGTAAGTTCTGGATATTAGCCCTTTGTCAGATGGATAGATAGCAAAAATTTTCTCCCATTGTGTGCGTTGCCAGTTCACTCTGATGATAGTTTCTTTTAATGTGCAGAAGCCCTTTAGTTTAATTAGATCCCATTTGCCAATTTTGGTTTTTGTTGCCATGGCTTTTGGTGTTTTAGTCATGAAGTCTTTGCCCATGCCTATGCCCTGGATAGTATTATCTATGTTTTCTTCTAGGGTTTTTATGGTTTTCAGTTGTACGTTTAGGTCTTTAATCCATCTTAATTTTTGCGTAAGGTGTAAGGATGGGGTCCAGTTTCAGTTTTCTGCATATGGCTAGCCAGTTTTCCCAACACAATTTATTAAATAGGGAATCCTTTCTCCATTTCTGTTTTTTGTCAGGTTTGTCAAAGATCAGATGGCTGTAGATGTGTGGTGATACTTCTGAGGTCTCTTTCTGTTTCATTGTTCTATAATTCTATTTTGGTACCAGTACCATGCTGTTTTGATTACTATAGCCTTATAGTATAGTTTGAAGTCAAGTAGCATGATGCCTCCAGCTTTGTTCTTTTTGCTTAGGATTGTCTTGCTATATGGGCTCTTTTTGGTTCTATATGAAATTTAAAGTAGTTTTTTATAATTCTCTGAAAAATGTCAGTAGTAGTTTGGGACTAGCGTTGAATCTAAATTACTTTGGGCAGCATGGCCATTTTCACGGTACTGATTCTTCCTATCCATGAGGATGAAATGTTTTTCCACTTGTTTGTGTCCTCTTGTTTCTTTGAGCAGTGGTTTGTAGTTCTCCTGGAACAGGTCCTTCACATCCCTTGTAAATTGTATTCCTAGGTATTTTATCCTCTTAGTAGCAATTGTGAATAGGAGTTCACTTGTGATTTGGCTCTCTGTTTGTCTGTTACTGGTGTATAAGAATGTTTGTGATTTTTTGCACATTGATTTAGTATTCTGAGACTTTGCTGAAGTTGCTTATCAGCTTAAAGAGTTTTTGGGCTGAAACGATGGGATTTTCAAGATGTACAATCATATTATCTGCAACCAGGGACAATTTGACTTCTTCTTTTCCTAACTGAATACACTTTATTTATTTCTCTTGCCTGATTGCCCTAGCCAGGACAATCAGGAACATCTTGATATGTGTCAATGCCACATAGAAAAAAAATGTGTGTGGTATTCTATGAAGGTGCCAAGCAAACCTTTGCTGTTAATAGCAAAACTGAGAGTTGAAAGTGACACCAGGTTCACATTTAAATATCAAATTCATTTATTGGTTATAACTATAATAGTTATAATATGCAGGCTTCTTTTTTTTATAAAGTTATTACCATTATAGTGCATATATTTTGTATGTAATTGAGTGGAAAAATTGTTGCTAAGGGAATGACCCCAGAATATTATAAGCTACTAATAGCCAAAAACATGAGTTTGTGCTAAAAGGGATATTGTTCACTCAAGATAATTACCTATTACCAAATTTCATCACTGTATTTCTTTGAATTGTAGGAAAAGACATAAGTGGCTTTATGCTACAAGTTTAACTGCTCTAACCAGATCTTTTTTAAAAAAATCTTGCAACTAACAATCAAAATTTAAATAATGCAGAGTGAGAAAAAAAACCTATTAATTCAAAATTAAGGTGAGGGAGTAGAGAGTAGGTGTAAATTGAGAAAAGGACAGGACAGATAGATGTGTATTTATTTATATATAAAACAATAAGACCTCAGTCCCTTATTACAGTTCCAAAATTCAAAAACTACTGAAAGCCAAAAGTTCAGTTTTCATAATTCACTTATTTGCAAAACCTCTACTGTTCTGAATGTATTTGGCAGCACAATCTGACTCAAACTATTTGTTGCTTGGATTTATTCTACTTAGCATGTATTTTCATATTTTTGCTGAAGAAATATTAGTATGTTTAATTTTAGGATGCTGCATCAGACTGTGCTGAGATATTATATCATATTCAGCTTCTCTACCTGTCTGAAATTTTAAAATTTCTGAATTCTGAAACATCTCTGATCCTATGGGTTCTATTACCAGATGATAAACTGTAGTTAAGAAATTTTTCGCCCAGACCATGGTTTCTTAACCTGTTTTGTACCGTCAGTCTCTTTGGTAGGCTGTTAAAGCCTATAGATACTTTCTTTAAAACAAGGTTTTAAATGCATTAAAAAAAAAAAAAAAAAAAAAAAAAAAAAACAGGCATAAGAAAGTAATTACACTGAAAAAGTTTTCAAAATATTAAAACTCATGATATAGTAATATATGTGCTTCTTTATTAAGGCATTAAATAGAAGTATCTAGTCATGGCTCTAATTGTTACTGTAAAGTCTTTGCAATGATTAGTGTAAGTAATATTGGGGTATATCTGCAGTCACTGGAATTATCTTTGATTTCTGGTAACAGTGTCACAGGTAGTGCTGATACTGCTGTGATTTGTCTCCTGCATTTATCATTGAAAGATATGATACATTTTAAATAGAGATTAGGGAAGATAATTATGTTTGTAATTATTTTTCCTATCCAAGTTCATAGAACACCTCTCCCCTCACATTGTACCCATGGGTCACAGTTTAAGAAACCTTGATTTCTTGAAACATGATTACAAATCTATTGACCATAAATATATCTGTCTTCTCTATTTCCAATGTTGATTCATTTAGGTTCACAAGGTGGTAATGGTGAAGTTCAAATTATGCCTTTACTTTTAGCTAGCATTATTTTAGACAGTTCCTACCTTGTTTTGAGTTTTACTTTACATTAGACACAGCAGCAGAGTGTGTATTTATAGGTTGAATTGTAACTACATTACTACACTTTAGAGTGTATTCTCTTCCAGCCAGATTATAAATTAAGAAGCAACGAAATATTTTCACTTGTCTTTTCTCCTTTTTTTAGTGTCCATTACATTTCATTTCAAATAAATGAAAAAGAGAGATACTTTTTTTCCCTTTTCTATTATAAATTTCCCTATATCTTAGGTAGAGATAATTTGCATAGAGGAGCAAGAACCTACTTGTGTATGTATCCTCTGCTGATATTTCAACATTGACATTTCTAATACTACCAGCTAAGTGATTCCTTAACTTTTAAAATCAAAATACCCCTTATACATGGAGGAGAACATACCAAAGTAAGATCTGGAATCTTTCACCTTTTAAGAACCATTTAGTTAATTCCAAAGGAACCAATGCATTCTAATTTCCTTCAAACGCAAAATTTAATCTCTGCCATTGCTCGTCTATGGTGCTACAGCCAAAAACCTTGTCCATCACCGTGTCGTATTTGGGCTGTTGCAACAACCTTGGGGAGCGTGTCCTGACTTCAGTCTCTCTTAACTTCTGTTAGTTTTGTGCAGAGCTGCCAGCTCTTCCTTGAACATGACTTTTTATCACAAGAGCCCTTCTCTGGAACCTATATTGATTCATAGCATAGCATAAAAATCCACTATCAGGGAACCCCCCCAACCCGCTTTTATCTATTATTACTTCTAACGTCTCTACCTTTTGTTGCCTACCTACATCCAGATTGCTAGTTCCCATGTCCATAGTCTTGCTCATACCATCCTTGCCTCTCTTATATTCTTTCTTTCCCATCTTTAATAGTCTAAATCTGTCACTTCCTTTGAGGAATGATTTCAAACAGTCCATCCAATGACACATTGTCAAATTAACTCCAGCCTGCTCTAGTCACTTTTTTTTTTGGAAATGCCTTTAATATTTTTACACCATCTTCATTTGTGTATTCTCTCATGGAAAATTATCATACCTCTCTTATTCTGAGACAGGGTCTCTCTCTATCACCTGGACTGGAGTGCAGTGCAGTGGCACAGTCATTGCTCACTGCAGCCTCGAACTCCTGGGCTCACACAATCTGTTGTAATTTTAAAAGAGGAAGTATGTGATAGTTTTGCTCTCCCTGACATTGCCCGTGATAGGTTTGTCATTGCCAGCAGCAGCACACTTGCAGCACATTTGAGGTACTTCTGTGTTTCCTTGTGCCTCGTAGAATACTACAGTCTCTTTTTTAGTATCCCTGTGTGCCCAAGTAAAAGCCTGAAAATTATTCCTGTGTGGAAGTGGAAATGATTTTCAAAAAACGTTACTGAAGGCCCTGATATGTTTGTCTGAGATAAATTACTCTTACAATAAGCCACATTTAAGCTAAGCTGTGGGACATCAGAGTAAATCACGTGACTTTGGTAATTGTGATTAGGACCACAATTATTCACCTCTGATATTATTTTCAAACTTCAAAGTTTTTTTTGAAGCAAAGCTGATTTTCAATGGAGTACCAAACATTTTGGCATGTATTTGAAATAATATATTTTGGCATGTATTTGAAATTCTGGCATGTATTTAAAACTTTAGTTTGGAACCTAAAGGTAGCCATCGATTTTCAGGCACTCACTACAGGAAATGCTGCAGGCATTCATTGCCTGGCAAAAATCCATGGGCCAGGTCAACCCAGCTCTCCATAATGCCATTCTGATATCAGTTACCTCTTCCCTCTCTTCCTCCTTCCCAATAACAACCACAAAAAAATAAAAAATAAAAAAAGCCTTTAATGGATCATAAATTAGTGTATTTCACAGAAATACATGACAAGATTCTAATATCTTTTCATAGAATATTTCATGGAATAAGTGGGTAAACCATTGTATTAATATTTGCCTTGTCTATTTTTATTACATTTTTAGAGGGGACTACTGTAATTGATAACTAGTGCCAACCAAGTGAAGAGAAGTTAAATAGCAGGCTTCATTGGTACCAGATTTTACATCACCAAAGCATTGTGGTCTATATCCTCTCTTCAATTTGACAGTAAATTGCTGGACCGGGAAAAGGGAAATTAGTTGAGTAAATGCACTATTCATTTCCCTTTATAGTCATCGAAACAGTAAGCAAACCACTGCAAAATGTTCTTACCTTACTTCCCCATGAATTTCAGAGATTCTGGATTATATTTGCTGAATATGCTCATGGCCTTAAGCACATGTATTTTATGTACTCATGTCATGCTCTTTTTGTATATAGTCTCATTTAATTCTTACAACAGTTCTGTGAGGGCAGTGACATTCTTCCCATTGTGCTGGTAAGTACATTGAGACTCAGAGAGGTTAAACAATTTGTCTAAGATCACAAAATCCAGTAAGTGGCAAAATTAAGAATTCACTTACAACTTTCTGAAGCAGTAATTTTTTAAGGATTTAAAAGTTGTTTCTGTATATTACTTATAATTTAATTGCTAGCTATTTGACTATTTTGCTTCTCTCAATTAGCTTTTCAGTTTCTGAGGAAAGGAAATAATTTCAAAATTATTTGCTCATATTAAATTGTATCTGAAAGGAAATTCAAATAATTTTAATGAAAATAAGGAAGTGACTAAGATATAATCACAAAATACCTGATGTGTTTTTTGTTTACCCTGTACCATTGAAATATCAGCTTATAATCATATAAATACTTGAAATTGACTTCTTTAAATGTAATACTTAGTCATTAATTCCTACTAGAGTTAAAAAAAAAAAAAAA
>NW_016816084.1:558977-570069 GCF_001698545.2 Rhinopithecus bieti
TTTGATTTGCATTTCTCTGATGGCGAGTGATGATGAGCATTTTTTCATCGGTTGGCTGCATAAATGTCTTCTTTTGATAAGTGTCTGTTCATATCCTTTGCCCACTTTTTGATGGGGTTGTTTGTTTTTTCTTGTAAATTTGTTTGAGTTCTTTGTAGGTTCTGAATATTAGCCCTTTGTCAGATGAGTAGATTGCAAAAAATTTCTCCCTTTCTGTAGGTTGCCTGTTCACTCTGATGGTAGTTTCCTTTGCTGTGCAGAAGCTCTTTAGTTTAATTAGATCTCATTTGTCAATTTTGGCTTTTGTTGCCATTGCTTTTGGTGTTTTAGATATGAAGTCCTTGCCTATGCCCATGTCCTGAATGGTATTGCCTATGTTTTCTTCTAGGGTTTTTGTGGTTTTACGTCTAACATTTAAGTCTCTAATCCTTCTTGAATTATTTTTTGTATAACGAGTAAGGAAGGAATCCAGTTTGAGCTACTTATGGCTAGCCAGTTTTCCCAGCAGCATTTATTAAATAGGGAATCCTTTCCCCATTTGTTTTTTGTCAGGTTTGTCAAAGATCAGATGGTTGTAGATGTGAGGTATTATTTCTGAAGTCTCTGTTCTGTTCCATTGGTCTATATCTCTGTTTTGGTACCAGTACCATGCTGTTTTGATTACTGTAGCCTTGTAGTATAGTTTGAAGTCAGGTAGCGTGATGCCTCCAACTTTGTTCTTTTGACTTAGGATTGTCTTGGCAATGCGGGCTCTTTTTTGGTTCCATATAAATTTTAAAGTAGTTTTTTCCAATTCTGTGAAGAAAGTCATTGGTAGCTTAATGGGGATGGCAACCATTGTGGAAGACAGTGTGGCAATCCCTCAAGGATCTAGAACTAGAAATACCATTTGACCCAGCCATCCCATTGCTGGGGATATACCCAAAGGATTATAAATCATGCTGCTATAAAGACACATGCACACGTAAGTTTATTGCAGCACTATTCACCATTGCAAAGACTTGGAACCAACCCAAATGTCCATCAGTGACAGACTGGATTAAGAAAATGCGGCACATATACACCATGGAATACTATGCAGCCATGAAAAAGGATGAGTTCGTGTCCTTTGTAGGGACATGGATGCAGCTGGAAACCATCATTCTCAGCAAGCTATTGCAAGAACAGAAAACCAAACACCACATGTTCTCACTCATAGGTGGGAATTGAACAGTGACAGCACTTGGACACAGTAAGGGAAACATCACACACCAGGGCCTGTTGTGGGGTGGGGGGAGTGGGGAGGGATAGCATTAGGAGATATACCTAATGTAAATGACGAGTTAATGGGTGCAGCACTCCAACATGGCACACGTATACATATGTAAGAAAAACCCCAGTTTTGTTGAATTAACCCCCAAAAAAAAAAAAAAAAAAAAAAAGTAGTTTGGTTATGGAGAGAAGATTGTGAGTTCAGTATGGGTGTATTGAATTGAGGTGCCTTTAAGACATCACAATGAAAATATCCAAAAGACACTTAAATGTCTAGTTTTGGAGGTCAAAAAAAAGGTCAAGGCTGGAGTACTAAATCTGAAGTTTATCTGTATACAAATATTGACAGAAGCTGTCGGTCCATTGCCTAGGGTAAAGAAGCCAGCCAAAACCCACCAAAACCAAGATGGTAATGAAAGTGACCTCAGGTTGTCCTCACTCCTCATTATACACTAATTACAATATATTAGCATGCTAAAAGACGCCAGTGCCATGACACTTAACAGATGCCAAGACAATGTCAGGAAGTTACTCTATATGGTCTAAAAAGGGGAGGAACCCTCAGTTCTGGGAGAAATTGCCCACCCTTTTCCTTGAAAACTCATGAATAATCCACCCCTTGTTTAACATATAATCAAGAAATAACCATAAAAATTGCCAACCAGCAGCCCTCAGGACTGCTTTGCCTGTGAAATAGCCATTATTTTATTCCTTTACTTCCTTAATAAACTTGCTTTCACTTAAAAAAGAAGAGAAAAAAAAGAGAAGGCAGCTTAAGACCAAGCATTAAGGAACTCCAACTTTATGGAAGGATAAACAAAGACATACTTGAAGAATGAGCAAGGAGTTAGGAGAAAAGAATGTTGTATCATAAAAATGAAAAAAAATAAACACCTACTTCAAGATATTTGAAAAAGAGGTCAAGAAAGATAAAAGTGAAAATATCAGTTGGCTCTAGTAACAGCAGAAAGTGGGTTGAAGAATGTTTGAAGAAGTAAGAAAACTAAGAAAAAAAGTATAGACAATTCATTTGATAAGTTTGGCTGTGACCGGAAGAAGAAAGAGGGAGGTCACTGAAAGAAAAGGCATAAGACTAAGAAAATTTTATTTTATTTTTTGTATTTATTTTTTAAATGTGAGAAGCCACTAGAGACAAACAAATTGTAGATTCAGGAAGAATTTGAAAGGAATGGTGAAGGTTTCAAAAGAGTCATAATCAGAGCGCAGTTAAGTGACTTTAATATCAGGTGGCCAAAAAAAAAAAAAATTGGAATTGTTCCCACAGATTTGACACTAGAGTTGAGAACTGCCTATCTAACAGAGTTCAGTATAGTTTAATTATTAAGAAATTGCACAGAGCATTACATGAAAGAGATTTTCAGAGAAACCCTGATTTTAGTGCTGAATTGGATGATGTTTTAAAAATTATTTATAGCCCTATACCATTCTTGGGAGGTTTCAAGGAGTATCTACCTTGTCTCTCTAAAATTAACTGAGAATCTTAATGGTTAATCATTACATACTTTTTTTTAGTTTTCCAGTGTACTAATTTTGTCTTCTTTAACTCAGCTTTTCATATGTAAAATCTCCATTTGAGTACTTTTTTTCAAATACACTTTTTCTTTTTTATTATGTCCTATTCTTGCCTTATCGACTATATTTCTTTTTTGAAATCTCAACACACTCATTTTTAAAAGTTCCTTATATATTTCTCAGTTATATGTAATCTTCAAAAGTGAATTCTTCTATTTATTCATCTGCTTATACTTGTTCATTGGCAGTTGATTTTCTGGAATGCTTTTAATTTATAATAGTGAGTTTATCTTTAGTGGGTGTTGTTTCTGTATGTCTTGGGTGTTCTGAATTAGGGAAGCAACTCTGTGGGGCCATTTTGTGTTTGATTTTGCTGTGACCTTATGGCTTTTACCAGTAAAAGACTTGTTTTAATGTTATTTTCTCTGTTCAGAGTTTCCAAGCTCCTTGAGAAGTGCTAATTCAGCCTCACAGCCACAAATAGCGCAGATTTGGAGTGCTAGTCCTCCTGGTGACTCTCTTTCTATCCTTTGTCCAGAGTGGCTGGCTTCTTCTGTACTGTATTCCTCAGACCAAAACAGCCTTTCTAGCTTGCTGCTATACATAGAGTGTAGAATTTTGACTCCCACTCTGTATCTCTACCATACACATCAGGGTTTTAAACCTTTTATCTAGCATTTTAATCTAATTAGCACTGAAGAAATACTTCCTGCATTGGCATGGTCCTCCATATTGACCAAAGAATTTGTGGACTGTATAAAAACTGTTCTAGTTGATTAAAATATATGGTTGGATGACTGATATGGATGTTAGCATATGTTAGAAATCCAAAACTGTCAAATTTGGAATGTGTATAAATGCACATTTGAAGCCATATTCTGAGACTAGAATTATAAATTCTTTTGACACAACAATGACATTTATAAAAATTTACATTTAAGAATTAGAAATTGAAAGAATTCTGTTACATACATGTCTGTATATTTAAAGTAACTTCCATATGCTGTCTCTTAATCACTGGTGTTTTCTGATAACCTTAATGTCTAAACTTTTCCAATGACATAATGTGTACTCTGTGTCAGGCATATGAAATATGTAGTAGAATAAGATTTAGAGAAAAGTAGGCATCCTTCAAGTTTGTGTGTGAAGAGGTTAAACGATATAATGAAAAGAGAAGAAAGGAAATAATTTAAGAATGAATGACAGTCCACAAAGTCATATATTTAGAAAATGTACTTTTTATTACCTTTAGTTAAAAGTTATTTATACATAATACAGTGGATATAATGGGTACTTGTTGAATTAATTAATTTCTATGTTAAGGCCAGTTTCTGTGAGGAGGTAGACACTAAATCTTAATAAATGCAGGGCCTTTTTCTCTCTTTTCTCCCTGGGTCTGGGTCCTAAGATTCTAGTGCCTTCGAGTGCCAGTATGTTGGCAAGGATGAATATTTGGCTTGGCTGATGCTTTCTGAGCTATAGCCCTCCAGGTCACTGTACTTTCTTCATTCTACTAAAAGATATTTACTATTTACTCAGTACTAAATCAGTGACATCCTCTGCTGCTCCCCTACCATCCTAAGCATGAGAAAATTCTTGCTTTCTCTTTAAAGTGTATTCTGGAAGTGGGATGAAGTGGGCTTCCCTGCTGACAAAACTCCAAACCTTATGGAATGTTCTATCCTGTCATTCTCCCACCAATTGTAAGCTGAGGCAAATATGTTGCAGAGTACCTTCCCAGAGATCCATCAGCATCTTGCCCCAACCCCATAGACTCTTTATCTACTATGTGTTGAGCGTAAGGGGATGGGGAAAAGAGGAACAGGAAAAAGACTTTCCAGATCTACTATTATGCTCAGAATCGTGGGTTTCTGAAAATCAAAGACCAAAAATTTAATAATTTAATTTCTTTGTTATCTACATACTGCTGTGTCATCCATTCCTTGAGCATTTTCTGCTTCTGCCTGAATGGAGAAGAAGGGTCATGGATAACCAGAACTGGGAACAAAAACCACATTGGTATATATGTGTATATATATGTATTATTTTTTTCCCACAAAGAAATAAAGGAGAAAAGAATAAAGCAGGAAAAGAGGCCCAGGAGATTTAGTAAAGGAGAGAAAAGACTAAATGACCTCTTTACTCTTTAAAGTAATGTATGACATGCCTGTGACTGAGGATTTAACGGATCTGGAACCAGTGGACAAGTATAAGGATTGTTGTTGGGCAGGCTGATAAATGAATTTTGTTATGGAGCCATGTTCTCTCTCAGTGATAGCTCAACGGGATTTCTCACCCACCTAGAAATCAGAAACTAAGAACTTTGATTTATTAAAAAATTTAAAAATAAATGAGGGAATACAAATCAAAATAATGCAAACTCAGGGGATACGATTATTGTAAGGCTTATAAGGAAAAATATCATAAATATTCATTATAAAACCAAGGTATCTTATTCCACTCAAATGAAAATTACATCCTGATTATTTTACTTTCAAAATGTCTTACATTACCAATACAAGCACCTGGTTCAGGCCCTTGATTCCATGCCTTAATAACCCTCCTCCTGCCATTTAGCACTCGCGTTGTTGAAGATATCTTCTCTTCATGTTTTTCTCCGTTTTCAAAGAATTCATAGGTCGTACTTGCTCAGCATGTTCACTGTAGCATCCCTAGTGCCTTGGGTATTCTTGCTATGCATGGAATTACATTTTCCCAGAATTCATGTGTTTAAACCCTAATCCCCAATGTGATATTTGGAGATAGAGCTTTTACGGTTAAATGAAGTTAGGGTCCTAATCCAATAGGATGGGTGGTCTTATTTAAAAAAAGAGCAGTCTCTCCTCTACCCCTTTCTTTCTTGCCACCCCCCACCCTCCTCACTGATACAACTCTGATGACTGGGGGAACATCAGGGTCTTTGGCCTCACGCCAGTAGGATTAATGACACTGAAACACATGGAGTGGTTTTAAGGAATGAAGTTTAATAGGCAAGGAAGAAGAAAACAGCTCCTGGTACAGAGACAGACGGAGGGGAGATCTGAGCAAAGAGAAAACCCCATGTGTAGCAGAGAACTGGCTGCTTATATTGGGATCCTGGAAGAGGAAGTATTTGGTTTCCACAGGGCCCAGGGGATTGGTTTGACCAGGTGTTTATTTATGTAGCCTGCAAAACAAAACAAAACCTGGCCCTCCCACCCTAGCGCGTTTTTATATGCAAATGCAGGGCTCCATGTCCATGATATTCTACACATGTGGGGATATGTGGGGGCGGCCATATTGCCAGGCAAATGTTGGGGCAAGAGCAAGAGAAAGACCGTGGGAATCGCCATGTTTGGGTGGACACAGTTTCTAATGGCCATATCAAAGCTTTCCAGCCGGCTCTAAGAGCCAGGGCTTTCCTGCTAGACAAGAAACATTTCTTGAGCTTCTTTAAAAGAAACAAAACTTCCCGAGGACCCCTTTCCTCTCTATCTGCCTAAAACAATTTTTTAATGACTCTTATAACACCACCATCCCCCACTGCCCCCCAACACACACGTGAACACACAGTCAGAAGGTGGATATCTACAAGTCAAGAAGAGAGCCTTCACCAGAAGCTGACCATGCTGACTCCCTGATCTCAGACTTCCAGACTCCAGAACTGTGAGAAATAAATTTCTGTTGTTTAAGTCACCCAGTCTATACTATCTTGTTTTGGCAGCCCAAGCAGATTGAAATAATCCCCAAGGCCTAGAATAATGCTTAGCCCATTCAATAAATATTTGCTGACTGCCATGGACATTAGCTGGACTACATTGCATTCAGGAACATGATGAAACTTCCCAGCTGACAAGTAATGACGTCTACTGTAGGCTCTGTTAACCATACAGTCTTTGTCACAACTACCAATGGTCTCTGACTTACAATGGTTGCATTTATGATTCTTAAACTTTATAGTGGGTTTATCAGGATTTATGCCTTTTCAACTTATATTTTTGACTTAACATGTATCAGGATTTAGCCCTATCATAAGACAAGAAGCATCTGTACTTAGCTCTGCCATAGTAGCACAAAAGTAGCCATCCCCAATACATACACAAATGAGCATGGCTGTTTTCCAGTTAAATTTTATTTACAAAAACAGGCAGCAGACTGGATTTAGCCCACAACTTTACAGTTTAACCCACCTTAGCTGTCCAAGGAATACTGCATACTACTTCTTAGAAAAGCTCTCACCCAATCATACTAACAGGTGCTCCTTCCACACACTCCATGTTGTTCCCCTTGCCTCAAAATTCCTCTCCACTTTTTGTGGAAAGAAAATTGATTCCAGTTTCCATTCCCTCCATGTCCAGGAATTAAGGAAAAACAAAACACAGTCCATTCCCACAGGATCTTGTAATAGATATATGTAGCTAATCAATATAGGTATTGTAGGAGGTGTAAAAGGAATAGTAGGGACATAAAGGAAGAGGTGGAACATTTTACATAGGGTAGAATAGTAAAAGACCTCAGAGGAAATGGAAAGGTACAAGATGGAACACTATAAGAAGTGAGATAGTGGCCGGGTGCAGTGGCTCACTCCTGTAATCCCAGCACTTTGGGAGGCCGAGGCGGGCAGATCACAAAGTCAGGAGATCAAGACCATCCTGGCCAACATGTTGAAACCCTATCTGTACGAAAAATATAAAAATTAGCTGGGAGTGGTGGTGCATGCCTGTAATCCTAGCTACTCGAGAGGCTGAGGCAGGAGAATCGCTTGAGCGGAGTCGGAGGTTGCAGTAAGCTGAGATCGTGCCACTGCACTCCAGACTGGTGACAGAGACTCTGTCTCCAAAAAAAAAAAAAAAAAAAAGAGACAGCAGAGAGTGGAAGGAGAAACAAGTCTAAGACAGTAGGGAAGGGGAAAGGCAAGCAAAATGGAAAGAAGTAAATGCTGAAATATAAAAAGCAGGAATGAGCTCATCCCGTTTATGTAAAATGTGTGTGTATCTAAGTCAAAAACAAGTGGAAAAGATTGATCAATATATGCTGACTTATCGAGATACTCATGGTATGTTGGTAAGGGAAAAATAAATAAGCAGTGTACTATGGGCGCATGCTTTTGTGTTTTCTGTGAGCCAAGGAATGGTATAAGAGGAGTTACCAGTGTTGCCTCAAGGATGGTTGTCTCTGGAAGGTAGGGGCTGGGCAGGTGGGATAGAAGTAGTTTTGGTGATTTTAGCTGTAAATAACAAAAACATGACTGACAGGGGCTTGGCAAGTTGATGTTTATTTTTCTCATATGATAAGTGTAGTACTTTCTGCAGTCAGGGATACAGACTAATTTTGTGTCTCCATTCCTTCTGTTCTCATGCATGTTGCCTCATTTTACAAGATGACTGACACAGATGGAAATACCAGGCACAAATCATGTTCAAGGAAGGGAAAAGGGATAGTGTCGGCTCCTTCTTCTCCTTTCATCAGGAAATCAAAAGCTCTCACAGAAACTTTGAGCATACTTTTCCTTTGGTCTCATTGGCCAAAGCTGGGCCAACTCTAGCTGAAGAATGCTTAGGTAAACAACTATTTAAACAACTATTTAGGCTTTCTGCATTCTATAATGGAGAATATTTTTATAAAGAAGAAGAAGGCTGGGGAAAGTATTGGTTTATCCAACCAAGAGTATCTGTGACAGTTTGTTTTGCCTTTATAAGTATTATATTTCATTGTTTCATTATTTGCTATAATGTGTTCATTTTATAGTAAGAAAATAAATGCCAAATTTAGAACTTGCCATCACCCAACTAGTTGACCTCTCAGCTTAAAAATGGGAGATTGCTGAGTGTCAAAATGTTATGTGAAAAAGAGGAAGGAAGAAGATAATGGAAGACAATGGCAGGGCCTGCACTTTTAACATAATGATCTCATCCACCAATTAGTAATCATGATTTGGTCAGTTACCTGTAAACTGATTTACCTGATGTGTAAATCCTTTCCCAGAGACTAGATGGCAGTTTCTCTGGACTGAGAAAGAGTGGAATTTTTTAATAGTCTCAAGAGACACAGACAGCAAGCTCTTCCAGATTCCATTTTAAAAAGATCTGACTTGCAGTAGTAGAGAGCATGAATTGTACAAATTGTGAGAGAGGAGGAAAGGCTAAGTCCAGACAAGAGATTATGAGAGCTGAACTGAGGTGATAATAATGGCAAAAGAGAAAGGGCGTAAAGTATAAGAAAAGTTAAGCAAGAAAAAATTACCTAAACTGATGACTAGTGAAATGTAGAAAGAGATGATAATGGAAGAATCTAAAATTATTACTAAATTCCCTTCTTAGATGGATAATAATTGGATTGTAGTAACAGTAATTAAGATTTTGGATGAGGTATAGGTTTAAAGGAAAAGTTAACTTGCCTTTGAACATGTTATGCCTGCCTTTTCCTATGTGGCAAATCCACAGAGAGATGGATATCTATTTATTTAAATTTTTGTAGAGATGCAGATCTCATTGTGTTGCCTAGGCTGGTCTCAAACTCCTGGCCCCAAATTGTCTTCCTGCCTTGACCTTCCAAAGTGCTGGGATTGCAGGTGTAAGCTACTATACCTGGTATGATGGATGTCTAATAGATAGACTAATGGTTTGGGGGATTAGGAGAGTGGTCCCAGCCAAAGCTAGAGATTGAATCATTAGATTAACAGGTAGTGGTTGAAACGGTAGTAATTAAAGATATAACTACTCAGGGAGAATGTATACTGTCACAAATGAAAAGATCCACGGCTGAACCCTATAACGTACCAACATTTAATGGTTTGCCAGGGGAAAAGCCAGAAAAAGAAAGAGTTAGAAGCTAAAAGGAAACTCTATTCAAGTGGCATCCTTGAACTGGATAACTTTAAGAGTTTGGCCAATAATGTTAAATGCTGCAGAATTATTGAGTACAATGAGAACTAAAAATAGAGTATTGGATATGGCAATTGGATCATAGATTTTTGGCTATAGCAATTTTATTTTAATAGTGGGTAGTGTGAAAGAATAGACAGAAGTGAGCTGGAACTCTACTCTGAAGGAAAGGAAAGAAGTGACTATGGCTAGATGAAAATGTAGCCTGCAGAGACAGGTTTTTCTGTTGTTATTGTTGTTGTTGGTGGTGGTGGTGGTGGTGGTGTTTTTTAATAGGAGGGATTTGTACATGTGTGTCTCCTTTAGGGAAGGCGATGTCAAGAGAGAAATGATTATTTTATTTTATTTTATTTTATTTTATTTTATTTTATTTTATTTATTATACTTTATGTTCTAGGGTACATGTGTACAAAATGCATTTTTTTAATGTCTGCTGCTGAAGCTAAAAGTGGTTTAGGATAAAAGTGGTTGAGGGGGTTCTTCTCAGTCAGAAAATTTCAGTATTGATCCCTTATGTGAAACATCACAATTAGACCCTACCACTGTTAAGACATCAAACTGCTGCCATGTGTTGGAGTAATCAGGATATTCAGCGTCTGTATCTGTCAAAAAAATCACACAGCCAACAGTGGACAAGTCCACAAGAGCAAGTGAGGTTCATTGTTGACACTTCTGGTTGAATACCACATTTTGCATTCAGATATTTTTACAAAGTATTTGTTGGTGAATAATACAGTGAATAACTGTAGGCTTTAAATTTTCACAGACTTACATTTTCACAAGCTTTGTAGATTTGTCCAACTAAGCCTCTTTCGGCTCTCTGTTGTTAACTACCATGATATGTAACACATCTTAGCAGATTCCTCATCAGTTTGTACTGAATGAATGTTTTCTCAATTTTGTTGAAAATATTCTCATGTTCTATGCATAATTTTCATGGAGGCTAATTCTTAAGTCATTCCACATTCATCATTGACTCCTCAAATAAACAACTGAGCAGTATCTGACGTCTGTTGACTCATGAAGAGCCAAGCAAAGCCACTTGAACTCATTTGCCTTATCTCTTAATTGGACATATTGATGATACTCCCTGTGTCTTCAACAGTTTGAACAACTGTTCTTGCTGAAAGTCTAATAGTTTTAAGCAAGTTTATTTTCTCTGGACACATTTCTTTGGCTGCAGTAGAACACTAATTAAGTCATCTTTGGTAAATGGCATTCATTGATTGGTTGACAAATGCACCACTCAGAAACTCATTTTTATTTTTTTATTTTTGTGAAGAAATTCTGCTGTGATGAGATACTCCATTTTAAATATTCTATTTTTTTGGACTGTTGCTTTCCTGTGAGTTGGAAATACTGTAAAGAGTGTTCAGTCAAGTACATACTATTTTAAAAAATCAACATATATGCTATTTTTCCAGCACAGCTGTAGTGCCATTGTA
>NW_016816084.1:570497-576703 GCF_001698545.2 Rhinopithecus bieti
TTTATTTCTCCTTCACTTATGAAACTTAGTTTGGCTGGATATGAAATTCTGGGTTGAAAATTCTTTTCTTTAAGAATGTTGAATATTGGCCCCCACTCTCTTCTGGCTTGTAGAGTTTCTGCCGAGAGATCTGCTGTTAGTCTGATGGGCTTCCCTTTGTGGGTAACCCGACCTTTCTCTCTGGCTGCCCTTTAGATTTTTTCCTTCATTTCAACTTTGGTGAATCTGGCAATTATGTTTCTTGGAGTTGCTCTTCTCAAGGAGTATCTTGGTGGTGTTCTCTGTATTCCCTGAATTTGAATGTTGGCCTGCCTTGCTAGGTTGGGGAAGTTCTCTTGGGTAATATCCTGCAGAGTGTTTTCCAACGTGGTTCCATTCTCCCCGTCACTTTCACGTACATCAATTAGACATAGATTTGGTCTTTTCATGTAGTCCCATATTTCTTGGAGCCTTTGTTCTTTTCTTTTTAGTCTTTTTTCTCTAAACTTCTCTTCTTGCTTCATTTCATTCATTTAATCTTCAAGTCACTGATACCCTTTCTTCCAGTTGATCGAGTCAGTTACTGAAGCTTGTGCATTTGTCGCATAGTGCATGTGTCATGGTTTTCAGCTCTATCTGGTCACTTAAAAACTTCTTTGCCTTGGTTATTCTAGTTAGCCATTCATCAGATATTTTTTCAAAGTTTTTAGCTTCTTTGCCATGGGTTTGTACTTCCTCCTTTAGCTCAGAGAAGTTTGATTGTCTGAAGCATTCTTCTCTCAACTCGTCAAAGTCATTCTCCATCCAGCTTTGTTTCGTTGCTGGCAAGGAGCTGTGTTCCTTTGGAGGAGGAGAGGTGCTCTGATTTTTAGAATTTTCAGCTTTTCTGCACTGCTTTTTCCCCATCTTTGTGGTTTTATCTACCTTTGGTCTTTGATGATTGTGACATACAGATGTGATTTTGGTGTGGATGTCCTTTCTATTTGTTAGTTTTCCTTCTAACAGTCAGGACCCTCAGCTGCAGGTCTGTTGGAGTTTGCTCGAGGTCCACTCCAGACCCTGTTTGCCTGGATACCAGCAGTGGAAGATGTAGAAGAGTGAATATTGCTGAATAGCAGATGTTGCTGTCTGATCATTCCTCTGGAAGCTTCGTCTCAGAGGTGAATCTGACCGTGTGAGGTGTCAGTCTGCCCCTAGTTGGGGGTGTCTCCCAGTTAGGCTACTCCATGTCAGTTACCCCCTTCAGCAGGCAGTCTGTCAGTTCTCAGATCTCAAATTCCATGCTGGGAGAACCACTACTCTCTTCAAAGCTGTCAGACAGGGACGTTTACATCTGCAGAGGTTTCTGCTGCCTTTTGTTTGGCTATGCCCTGTCTCCAGAGGTGGAGTCTACAGAGGCAGGCAGACCTCTTTGAGCTGCAGTGGGCTCCTCCCAGTTAGAGCTTCCAGGCTGCTTTGTTTACCTACTCAGGCCTCAGTAATGGCAAGCGCCCCTCCCCCAGCCTCACTGCTGCCTTGCGGTTAGATCTCAAACTGCTATGCTAGCAATGAGAGAGGCTCCGTGGGCGTGGGACCCTCCAAGCCAGTCGTGGGATATAATCTCCTGGTGTGCCGTTTGCTAAGACCCTTGGTAAAGCACAGTATTAGGGTGGGAGTGACCTGATTTTCCAGGTGCTGTGTGTCATGGTTTCCCTTGGCTAGGAAAGGGAATTCCCTTACCCCTTGCACTTCCCAGGTAAGGCGATGCCTCGCCCTGCTTCGACTCTCGCTCAGTGGGCTGTACCCACTGTCCTGCACCCACTTTCCAACACGCCCCAGTGAGATGAACCCGGTACCCCAGTTGGAAATGCAGAAATCACACATTTTCTGTGTCACTCACGCTGCGAGCTGGAGGCTGGAGCTGTTCCTATTTGGCCATCTTGGAACTTGTATCACTGATCATCTTGTTTAAAAAAAAATATTTAAAAGTAGCTTATACATAGGAAAAATCTCTAGGAAGATATATACTTAAATATTAGTAATTCTGGCTAATGGATGGTTTTTATTTCTTCTATTTATATCATTAATTTTCACAATGAATATTTATTGAGAATCTAAATACATTTTAGACTAGTTAGTGTTATCTTTAATCCTACTACATCCTGTGATGAGTTAATGAAGAGTTAGCTGGGTGCTTTTATTACCAATATGTCCTCAAAAATATAGTCCATTTTTGGCCAGACATGGTGGCTCATATCTTTAATCCCAGCACTTTGGAAGGCCAAGGTGTGTGGATCACTTGAGGTCAGGAGTTCAAGACCAGCCTGGCCAACATGGTGAAATCCTGTCTCTGCTAAAAATACAAAAATCACTGGGGCATGGTGGTGCATGCCTGTGGTCCCAAATACGTAGGAGGCTGAGGCAGGAGAATCACTTGAATCCTATATATATGTGAGATGGTATGTCAGTTTGGTTTTTGATTTGTGCTTCTCTTAATGATTAGTGATGTTGAACATTTTTTTCATGTGCTAGTTGGCCATGTATATGTCTGCTTTTGACAAGTGCCTGTTTGTGTCCTTTGCCCATTTTTTAATGGAGTTTTTTTCCTTTTTAAGTTTCTTACAGATTCTGGATATTAGACCTTTGTTGGATGTATAGTTTGCAAATATTTTCTTTCATTCTGTAGATTGTCTGATTAGTCTGTTGATTGTTTCTTTTGCTGTGCAGAAGTTCTTTAGTTTAATTACATCATATTTGTCATGTTTTTTTCTTTGCTGCTGTTGCTTTGTCTTTGGAATGAACTCTTTGCCAGGGCCTATGACAAGAATGGTATTTTCTAAGTTTTCTTCTAGGGTTTTATAGTTTTAAGTTTTATGTTTAAGTCTTGAATCCATCTTGAGTTGATTTTTATATTGTAAATAAGGTGTCCAGTGTTAATCTTCTGCTATGGCAAGCCAATTGTCCCAGTATGATTTATTGAATAGGGAATCTTTTCCTCATTGTTTGTTTTTGTCGACTTTGTTCAAGATCACATGGTTTTAGGTGTGCAACTTTTTTTCTGGGCTCTGTCTACTGATACATTGGTCTAGGTGTCTGTTTTTGTACCAGTACCATGCTGTTTTGGTTACTGTAGCCTTGTAGTATAGCTTAAAGTAATGTGATATCTCCAGCTTTGTACCTTTTGCTTAGGATTGCTTTGGGTATTCTAACTCTTTTTGGTTCCATATGCATTTTAGAATAGTTTTTCCTAATTCTGTAGAAAAGATCATTGGTAGTTTGATAGAAAATAGCATTAAATCTGTAACTTGCTTTAGGCTGTATGTCCATTTTAATAATATTGATCCTTTAAATCCCATATCTATGAGCATGGGATGTTTTTCCATTTGTATTTGTCATGTCTGATTTCTTTCAGCAGTGTTTTGTAATTTTCATTGTAGAGATCTTTCACCTCCCTGATTAGCTGTATTCCTAGGTATTTTTGTGTGTGTGGTTATTGTGAACGGGATTGCATCCTTGATTTCACACTACACTTGGACAGTGTTGGAATATAGAAATGCTACTGATTTTTGTACATTGATTTTAGATCCTGAAACTTTGCTGAAGTTCTTTATCAGATCTAGGAACTTTTGGGCAGAGACTGTGTGGTTTCTGTATATAAAATCATATCATCCATGAAGATAGTTTGACTTCCTATGTTATTATTTGGATGCCTTTTGTTTCTCTCTCTTGCCTGATTGCTGTGGCTAGGACCTCCAGTACTATGTTGAATAGGCATGGTGCAAATGGGAATCCTTGTATTACTCCAGTTCTTAAGGGGAATGCTTCCAGCTTTTGCCTATTCAGGATGATGTTGGCTGTGGGTTTGTCATAGATGACACCTGTTATTTTGAGGTATGTTCCTTCAGTGCCTAGTTTTCTAGTTTGTTGAGGATTTTTTTTTTTTTTTTTTTTTTTTTTTTTTTTTTTTGAGATGGAGTCTCATTCTGTTGCGCAGGATAGAGTGCAGTGGCACGATCTTGGCTCACTACAACCTCTGCCTCCCAGGTTCAAGCAATTCTCCTGCCTCAGCCTCCTGAGTAGCTGGGATTACAGCCATGCACCACCATGCCTGGCTCATTTTGTATTTTTAGTAGAGACAAGGTTTCACCATGTTGGCCAGACTGGTCTGGAACTCCTGACCCCGTGATCTATCTGCCTCAGCATCCCAAAGTGCTGGGATTACAGGCATAAGCCATCGTGCCTTGCTGAGGATTTGTAATATGAAGCGATGTTAAATTTTACCAAAAACCTTTTCTGCATCTGTTCAGATGATCATGTGGTTTTTCCTTTTAGTTCTGTTTTTGTGATGACTCTCATTTATTAATTTGCATATGTTGTACCTACCTTGCATCCCAGGGGTAAAGCCTACTTGATCATGGTGGATTAGCTTTTTGATGTACTACTGGATTTGGTTTGCTAATATTTTGTTGAGGACTTTTGCATCCGTGTTCATCAAGGATATTGGCCTGAACTTTTCTTTTTTGTTGTTTTATCTCCTCCTCAATTTTTTGGAATAGTTTCATTAGGAATGGTACCAACTCCTCTTCATATGTCTGGTAGAATTCAGCTGTGAACTTCTCTGGTCTAGGACTTTTTCTGGTCGGTAGGCTTTTTATTACTGATTCAATTTCAGAACTCTTTATTGATCTGTTCAGAGTTTTAATTTCTTCTTAGTTCATTCTTGGGAGGTTGTATGTTTCCAGCAATTTATCTGTTTTTAGATTTTCTAGTTTGTGTGCATAGAGGTATTTGTAATAGTCTCTGAGGGTTATTTGTATTTGTGTGTGGTCTGTAGTAATGTCCCATTCTGTAGAATCCCATTTGTCAATTCTAATTGTGTTTACTGGATCCTCTCCTTTTATACTAATGTAGCTAGTGGTCTGTTAATCTTATTTATTCTTTCAAAGATCAAACTTCTTGTTTTGTTTATCTTTTGTATGGTTTTCACATCTCAGTTACATTCCCTTCAGCTCTGATTTTGGTTATTTATTGTCTTCTAGCTTTGGAGTTGTTCTGCTCTTATTTCTCCACTTCCTCTAGGTATGATGTTAGGTTGTTAATTTGAGATCTAATTTTTTATGTGGGTGTTTAGCATTATGAACTTTCCTCTTAACACTGTTTTAGTTGTTTTCCTGAGATTCTGGTATGTTTTATCTTTATCATAATTTGTTTTAAATAATTTCTTGATTTCTACCTTATTCAGAAGAAGGTTGATTAATTTCCATGTGACTGTATGCTTTTCACTGACTTTAGTATCAATTTCTATTTTTATTGTGCTGTGGTTCAAGAGTGTGATTGTTTTGATTCCAGTTTTCTTGAATTTGAGAATTGTTTTATTCTCAATCATGTGGTTGATTTTAGAGTATGTGCCATATGCAGATGTGAAGACTGCATGTTCTCTTGTTTTGCGGTGGAGAGTTGTGTTGATGACCGTTAAGTTCATTTGGTCATGCATCAAGTTCAAGTTCAGATATCTTTATGAATTTTCCACCTCAATTATTTGTCTGATATTACTAGCACAATGTTGAACCTACCCCGTATTATTGTGTGGTTATCTAAGGTTCTTTGTAGGTCTCCAAGAACTTTTTTTATGAATCTGGGTGCTCCAGTGTTGGGTGCATGTATATTTGGATAGATACATGTTGTTGTTGAACTCTTTACTGTCATGTAATACCTTGTCTTTTTTGATTGTTGTTGGTTTAAAGTTGTTTTGTGTGCTTTTTTGTGTGTGTTTTCTGTTTACTTGGTAGATTTTTCTTCATCCCTTTCCTTTAAGTCTGTGATGTTACTAGATATAAGATGGGTCTCTTTGAAGCTATTGTGAATGGGAGTTCATTCATGATTTGGCTCTCTGTCTCTTACTGGTGTATAAGAATGGTTGTGATTTGCACATTGATTTTGTATCCTGAGACTTTGCTGAAGTTGCTTATCAGCTTAAGGAGATTTGGGGCTGAGACGATGGGGTTTTCTAAATATACAATCATGTCATCTGCAAACAGGGACAATTTGACTTCTTCTTTTCCTGACTGAATACCCTTGATTTCTTTCTCTTGCCTGATTGCCCTAGCCAGAACTTCCAACATTATGTTGAATAGGAGTGGTGAGAGAGGGCATCCCTGTCTTGTGCCAGTTTTCAAAGGGAATTTTTCCAGTTTTTGCCCATTCAGTATGATATTGGCTGTGGGTTTGTCATAAATAGCTCTTATTGT
>NW_016816084.1:578030-585454 GCF_001698545.2 Rhinopithecus bieti
ATATAATATATATATAAAATATATAAAACATATTCTTTAAAAATCCGTGTTTATAGTTATGTATGCATGATGTGTGGGCCCACATACTTCAAAACGACCTGCAGGAATCAAGTAGAAAGATCTCCAACAATTGTAGACTTCTAACCACCTGCCTACAGTTTTGGTTTAGGGGTTTGTTTTTGAACAACATTTAAAAAGTCAATAATAACTGAATTGTACATTTAAAAATAATTTAAAGAGTATAATTGGACTGTTTGTAACTCAAAGGATTTAAAAGTTTAAAAAGTTTGTAACTTAAACTTTGCAAAAGGGTAAATGCTTGAGGGGATGCATACCCCATTCTCCACAATGTGCTTATTTCACATTTTTGCGCCGTAAATATATACACCTGCTATGTACACACAAAAGTTAAAATAAATTTCTATACTTCAAAGAAGAAAACATTTGGGGGGTGGCAAATAGCCACATGCTAAGTGCATTTTAATTTATTTATACTTTAATGTAATTTAAAAATTATAGCAACTATGTATTACTTTTTTTGTAAATGATTAATATATATACTGCATTAATATATTTTCTACCTTAAAATTACATTATTAAAACAAAAGTTTGAAAAGCTAAAGACCCATTAACTAGTGCTTCCAGTTTAGATCCTCTCCCACTTCCCACAGAATATGTATGTATTCATAAAAAACATATAACATTGTTCTTTCTTCATTATTTTACAAAAATGGTATCATACTATATTAAATTGTGCTGTCATAGTTCATTACTGATTAATTATATTGCATGACTGTCTTTTTGCTGTAAACTTTACCTACAATGAAATCCATAAATCTTAGCTGTTCATTCACTGAATTATAACAAATGCAGACACCTGTGTAACCCAATCCTCACAAAGACATAAAATGTATTACTCTGGAAAGTTTCTTTATTCCCCTCTCATTCAATTTTTGTCCCATCATTCAGAGGCAACCACTATTCTGATTTGTTAATCACAGATTCATTTCACTTGTCTTGTTACAAAACTAGAATCATATGCTTTGTTATCTTTGTGTAAGGTTTTTAAATGTAAGTGTTATGTTTTAGGGTTTCATCCATGATGTTGAGTATATGTTTTCTCCTGGTTATTGCTGAGTAGCATTTCATTATGTGAATAACTACAGTATGTTTATTTGCTTCCAGAAATCATCCTAGTCTCAACTATCTCTAGCCCTTTGGCCACTTTTTCTGGCTTAGCAACCACCTGAAAAATCAATTCAGCCTGGGCTCTGCCCAGCTGCTACTCCAGCGAGCAGAATAATAGCACTTGCCACCTGGGGCTTCTCTGTTGCCACTGAAGCATGAGATGCAATGAGACATAGTTGGTTCTCGTGTGTGTGTAACCTGGCAGTGGTGTGGTATTAATGCTGTATGGGGAAACCTTGGACCATGAGGAGATGGGCCTCAGAAGATAAATTATTCTCCTTTCATCCTTCAGTGGCCTGTAACTTATAATGTATAAGGTTGGAACATAATCATTCATGGGGCCTTTCAAAAGATTGTACTTGATACTAATTAAAGGCCTACTCAGAAATCCATGTCCTGATATTTGTTCTCTCCCACTAACTCCCTTTTTTACCCACCCTTGTGCTTCCTAATAAAGTGTATCAGGTAAACTTTTGCCTCAGTTCTATTTCCTGGGGAACCCCAGGTAATGCATCTTATATGCAGACATTTAGGTTAGTTTTTCCCTTTTTTCTTTTACTTACCTGAAGTGTTTCTCTAGAGTCTTGCTAGTTATTAAAGTATATTGAAGTATGATTTGTTCCAATCCTCAAAGTTTAGTCTTACATATTGAGCATCTTCTATGTGTCAAGCACTCTTCTAAGTTATAGGAACACACTGATTAAACATAATATTCATGATTTCTGCTTGATGGGCAGAAGTTACATAGGAATGTTTTAGGGTTATTGATTAGCCATTTCTAATCACTTCTGCGACTTCCATTGCTTTGCTCTGCCAGTAGCAGAAATTGAGTATGTCTAGAAACATTAATATTGGTGTATGTGTAGTAGGTTTAGATTTAAAGACCTTTACTCCTAATATGACTACAGGCTACTTCAGACAACTATGACAGGGACTTGAAAATGGACAGTAGACTTCCTATAGAAAGGATCTGGAGGGCACTTAGGTCCACAGAAATTTCTAAAGTATGACCACTAACATATCATGACTAGCCCCCGATATTTACCCTATCTTACTTGCCCTGCTGCTTTGATACTGAATGAAAAAATAGACAACAGGAAGTGGGAAATAGGTTTTGAATAGTTTAGTTCAAAATAAAATGTGGGTGAACATGATTAAGTCATGGGAATATTCTTAAATATGCTCAGTTTGACTTTGGTGTCTTTAGGTAGTTAAATGTTGTGAACTTTATTGACTCGACAAAAATTCCATCCAAATGTTAAACAAGTTTTAATCTGCTCCATGATCAAGCTTTAAGGAGTGTGTGGACTCCCTGAAATTTTGTGTAATATAGCATATATAGAAACTATGTGCATTTTTCTAGGGAGAGGATCCATAGCTTTCAGAAGAATCTCAGTAGGATTCTTTTGGGGTGAGGGGGAAGCAAGCAAAAGATTGGATTTGCTCCATTTTCTAGGGTGGAAATAAAAAAAGGAAAATGATTAAGAGTTAATGAGTCAAATGTGCTGCTGCACAGGTAATTAAAATTTTGTTTTGCAACCTGTGCTCTCCCATCCCAGGCTTTGGAGGAAAATGCAAAGTTGGAGCTGCTGCTGCCTCCTTTCCAAGACTTGTACTGTCTGCCTAGATATCAGGAGGTACAATTTTCTCTACTTCTCTTGAAATGGGGGTATGATTTTGTATTGGGAAGGCCTTTCCACTATTTGTGGAACTCTCACACTTCATTCATCTGGTTTTTTTGGTAGAAAAAGAGTGACTTTTTTTTTTTTTTTTTTTTTTTTTTTTTTTTTTGAGACGGAGTCTCACTCTGTCGCCCGGGCTGGAGTGCAGTGGCCGGATCTCAGCTCACTGCAAGCTCTGCCTCCCGGGTTCACGCCATTCTCCTGCCTCAGCCTCCCTAGAGTGACTTTTCTAACTGTATCTTATAAACTTACACAAAGAAAACTATAGCCAGACATTAAATTATATGATAAAATGTAGCCAGGTGTTATGAAGATAGTAATGTGTATATAAAATAAATATTATAGAATTCCAGTCAATAACTGCTAGCTATAAATAACAGTTCAGGACAGGAACCACTGAAAATAAAGTAATAAATTTAAATTACTCTGATTATTAGTCTCATTAAATGGTCATATATGCTATTCTTTTAATGTTTTGTACACTGGTTGAGATAGCTTGGTTTCTCCTCATGGTTACTTTTTGTTTTTAAATTTGTGGACAGATATTCTGGTAAATTTCTCACAAAAGGCCTGGTTTCTTACATTTTTCAGTGTGTTATAGAAAGTGCCAAAGTCTGTATGTCCAGTCTATTCTCTCTATAAACCAATTATTTTATAGTTGTTGAATTTTATTTCTAATTTTTATAAATCCCTCAAAATTTGGCTCGAGTTTCAATTTATTAGAAGAAGAGCTTCTTAAAAGCATTTGAGAGCAATAAAAAAAAGTTTCCAGTTTTTAACTGCAACAGAAGAAATAGACCGAAGTTGAGTTCACTGTCTAGTTTCTTCAGGGACTTCAGGAGAAAGCTTCCAAACTTAGTTACTTGAAATGACAGGAAAATTAAAAAGATATTTAAATAGTATATTTGTTTTATGGTAATGAAATTGTATTTAGTCCATTTCAAAACATTATTATATAAAAGGATATTTTCTTTTTTTTAAAAAAACTTTTAAGTTCAGGGGTACATGTGCAGGATGTGCAGGTTTGTTACATAGGAAATGTGTGACACAGGGGTTTGTTGTACAGATTATTTCATCAACCAGATATTAAGCCTATTACCCATTAGTTATTTTTCCGGATCCTCTCCCTCCTGCCACCCACCATGTATCCATGTGTTCTCGTGATTTAGCTCCCACTTATAATTGAGAACATGTAGTATTTGGTTTTCTATTCCTGCATTAGTTTGCTAAGGATAATGGCCTCCAGCTCCATTGATGTCCCTGCAAAGGACATGAACTCATTCCTTTTTATGGCTGCATAGTATTCCATGGTGTAAATATACCACATTTTCTTTATCCAATCTATCATTCAGATCAAGTCCATGTCTGCTGTTATGAATAGTGCTGCAGTAAACATGCCCGTCCCTGTGTCCAGGATGGCATTGCCTAGGTTGTCTTCCAGGGTTTTTATAGTTTTTGTGTTTTACATTTAAGTCTTCAATCCATCTTGAGTTAATTTTTATATATGGCAAGGGGTCCAATTTCAATTTTCTGCATACTGCTAGCCATAAAAGGATATTTTCTTATAACTAAGTCTTACTCCTTTATGCAGTGAAACTTTCTTACTGAGGAGTATTATTCCAGCAATAGAATGTAATGCCTTATTCTGCATTAAACATACTACAATGGACTGAATGTTTGTGTTCCTCCTCCCTCAGTTCATATTTTGAAATTGTTAAATGGAAACCCTTAGACAAATTTAAATTTTAATTGAGTTTATTCAGCAAAGAAAAACAAACCAAAGCAAAACAAAACAAAAATGATTCAAGAATTAGGCAGTCCCCTGAACCAGAGCAGGTTCAAAGAACTCCAGCCAATAACATGGTCTCGACAGCATTTATAGAAAGTGGAAGTGCAGTGTAGAGACAACTTTATTGGTTATTGTTTAGTTCCAGAGCCTCTTGCAGTTAACTAAAGCTCAGCTCCTATAGCTAAACTCCCTATTGATTTGGTCTGTTAGGCTTAGTGCAGGAGCCTGGTCCAAATCAGTGGCCTTCTACAAATTTTGTTTGACAAAATCCTAAGCCCCAAGGTGATGGTGTTAGTATGGCCTTTGGTAGGTATGAATAATTAGGTAACTGGGCAGAGCAACTATGAACAGAATTAGTGTCCTTTAATGAGGACCAAAAGAGTTCCCTTGTCCTTTGCGCCATGCGAAGACACAGCAAAAATATAGTTATCTGTCTATAAATAATCAGGCCCTCACCAGACACTGAATCTGTAAATTCCTTGATCTTGGACTTCTCAGGATCCAGAACTTTGAGATACAAGTTTCTGTTGTTTATAAGCCATTTAGTTTATGGTATTTCATTACAACAGTCTGAGTAGATTAATTTTTCTTGGTAACTCAGGGTCATGATTTATCAAAATAGTCATTATCCTATGCCTATACAGCAATGATCTCAGCAGTTACTGGGTTATTATTACAAATACAAATGCATGCACACAAATAGACACCAATTAAATATTCATCTTCTCGTCTCTTTAATTATTTAATTATAGAAAATGCTTCGAAACAGCTCTTTGATTTTAAAATGACAAATGTTCTTGTCTATTATTTGACATTATGTTATATTGTTATATTATTTAAAAAGTGATTTAACTATCTAGGCCTAGCCTCTGAGACTGATTCTTAATAAGAGGTATATGTTAGTATCATCTTTTGAAAAGTATATTTGTCCAAGCCTTACACTAGAATATTTCGACTCAGTAGGCTTGTTTTGGAAGTTGGCTGTGATTTTTCTTATGCATCAAAGTGAATTTTTATGAAGAGTCAACTTTGGTAACTGCTAATTTAAGGAAATACAATAGTCCTCCTATATCTGTGGTTTCACCTTCCATGGTTTCAGTTACCTGTAGTCAACTGTAGTCCAAAACTATTAAATAGAAAATTTCATAAATGGTTCATAAGTTTTAAGTTGCATGCTGTTCCGTGTAGCATGGTAAAACCTTGTGCGGTCCCCCTAGATCCTGCCCAGGATGTGAATAATCCTTTTGTCCAGTGTATCCGTGGTATCTATACTCCCTGCCCATTAGTCACTTAGTACCTGGCTCAGTTATCAGATTGACTGCCACTGTATCACAGTGCTTGTGTTCAGGTAACCCTTATTTTACTTAATAATGATCCCAAAGCACAGAAGTAGTGCTACTGGCAATTTGAATACACCAAAGAGAAGCCGTGAAGTGCTTCCTTTAAGTGAAAAGTTGAAAATTCTTGACCTAATAGGAAAAAAAAAATCATATTGCTAAGACCTAAGGTAAGAATGAGTCTTCTGTGTGCGACATTGTGAAGGAAAAAGAAATTTGTGCTAGTTTTGCTGTCACACCTCAAACTGCGAAAGTTACAGCCACAATGCTTAAGTACTTCCACAGACATTTCCTGACTTATGATGGTTAGACATAATGACATTTCAATTTTACTGTAGGTTTATCCGGACATAACTCCACTGTAAGTCGAGGACCATCTGGATTTATGATGGTTCAAATTACAATTTTTAAATTTACAATGGTTTAACTGGCATATAAATTTATTTCTGACTTATAGTGGCTTTTTTGGGATGTTAGTCCTTCATAAATCAAGGAGCATCTGTATGGAATTTGGTACTGTCTGTGGTTTCGGGCATCTGCTGGTGATCTTGAATGTAATGCCTTCGGATAAGTGGGGGACTACTGTACATTGTTCAGATATCTGAGAATTAACCCATTAAGGGCCAGATCTTCAGCATTTAAGTACTAGTGAGTATGGCACAAACATTAGATTTTCCCAATTCTTCTTGCTTTCCCCTGCCATTGCAAAGTGAAGGAAGAGATGCTTTAAGGCTTCAGATGCACTAGGTTGAGGATCATTTTATTCTCTAGTAAAGTGTCTCTCCATGTATTACTAACGCTTTTCCTTAGTATATCTCCTGTTCACTACCCTTGTAATCAGTAAATAGTTACCAAGTTTAATACCCATACAACTGTTTTTTTCATTGTTTTCATTCCTTATTGGTATATTTGGAAATATTGCTACTGTATGCCCAGGAGCTCCTGCCTCACTCTCAAAGACATCACAAACCCACATATTTTCCAGAAAGCTAAATTCCAGATTGTTGTAGGTCTTGTGTCTCTTTCTTACAAAACAATTCTTCTGTCACAGTACTATACATACACTGTAAAACAGTAAAGATTCGTTGCTGAGTAGGAATAAATAATAGAATTTCAGAGTGTACTACTTCTCTTAGCCTTTCCTACTGAACAACAGCAATAAGAACAAATGGGGGGGGCGGAGCAAGATGGCCGAATAGGAACAGCTCCAGTCTCCAACTCCCAGCGCGAGCGACACAGAAGACCGGTGATTTCTGCATCTTCAACTGAGGTACTGGGGTCATCTCACTAGGGAGTACCAGACAATCGGTGCTGGTCAGTTGCTGCAGCCTGACCAGGGAGAGCTGAAGCAGGGCAAGGCATGGCCTCCCCTGGGAAGCAAGGGGGAAGGGTATCCCTTTTCCTAGCCAGGGGAACTGAGACACACAA
>NW_016816085.1:0-1197 GCF_001698545.2 Rhinopithecus bieti
CAGGCACCCGCCACCAAGCCCGGCTAATTTTTTTGTATTTTCAGTAGAGACAGGTTCACCGTGTTCGCCAGGATGGTCTCGATCTCCTGACCTCGTGATCCGCCCGCCTCGGCCTCCCAAAGTGCTGGGATTACAGGCGTGAGCCACTGCGCCTGGCTGCTTTCTTAAAGATTTTTTTTTTTTTTTTTTGAGACGGAGCCTGGCTCTGTCGCCCAGGCTGGAGTGCAGTGGCCGGATCTCAGCTCACTGCAAGCTCCGCCTCCCGGGTTTACGCCATTCTCCTGCCTCAGCCTTCCGGGTAGCTGGGACTACAGGCGCCCGCCACCACGCCCGGCTAGTTTTTTGTATTTTTTAGTAGAGACGGGGTTTCACCATGGTAGCCAGGATGGTCTCGATCTCCTGACCTCGTGATCCGCCCGTCTCAGCCTCCCAAAGTGCTGGGATTACAGGCTTGAGCCACCGCGCCCGGCTTTCTTAAAGATTAAAAGAGATAATGCACGTGGGTCTTTAGCACAGTGTCTAAAAGTTAAGTATTGATAACTTGACATGGATACTATTTTTTGGCATTTAATGTTCAGCAAGCTAGTTTCCACCGTGTACTTTCCTATTCATAAGTGACTGTGCTTTGGAATATACTAGAAAATGTATGTAAAATGTTTGGTTTTAAAAAGATAAAACCACAATATACTCAATTACCTTTGGAAGTTAGCCATGTATCATTTTTCTAAATCTTACAAAAGGAGAGTTACAAAAGGTTACTCTGTTAATCAAGGATGAGACTGAAATTGAGAGTTCGGTTTTTTTTTTTTTTTAAATGGAAATGGACTGCGATATAAAAAAAAGTTTGATTGAAATGCAAGAAGCTGTAATGTGGTCAAATGATGATTTCTATCTTAATGCTGGACTGATGCAAGCCAAAGAAGGGTCAATGTTGCCACAGGATTACAAGCCCTGCTGAAAGAGATGCATGATGCAACCCCTGTAGTGAATGGAGTCAACGCTGAGTCACCAGTCTAACCTTCGAAGAGCACTAAGGAAAAAGAAAATTCTTGAGTACTGAGTCACAGGCTCAACATCTTAATAAAGTGTGTTTAGGATGTTTTAGTGGTATCTGGACACAGTCTACCCATAAATCTCAAATATTTGGTATCAGAGTTTTGCCCTTTCCATAGTAGGTCCTCCAAAACATTTGTCAAA
>NW_016816086.1:0-625 GCF_001698545.2 Rhinopithecus bieti
CCACTATACTGTTTTTTCACAATGGCTGTGCTAATATACATTTTAACTGGAGTGAGATATAAAAGCCATATACAACAAACCTACAGCTAACATCATACTGAATGGGAAAAGTTGAAAACTTTTAAAATTTGGAAAATATAACAATGCCCACTTTCACTGCTTCTGTTCAACAGAGAATTGGTGTCCTAGTCAGAGAAATTAGGCAAGAGATAAAAATAAAAGGCATTCGAATTGGAGAATAGGACGTTAAATTGTTCCTGCTTACTGATGGCATAACCCTATATATTGAAAACTCTAAGTATTGCACTGAAAAGCTGTTAGAATTAATAAATGAATTCCATAAAATTATGTTACAATGTCAACACACAAAAATTAGTTGAATTTGTGTACAATAGCTAATTATCTGAAATGAGAATAAAGCAATCCCATGTACAGTAACTACAAAAAATACCTATGAGAAAACATGACCAAGGAGGTATAAGAAAATGTAGAAGTTACAATTAAATAAAAGATATTCTATGCTTGTGGATTTTAAAAAATCATATTATTAAAATGTCCATACTGCACAAAGCAATTTACAGTTTCAATGGAATCCCTATAAAAATACCAGTGACATTCTTCATGG
>NW_016816087.1:0-1195 GCF_001698545.2 Rhinopithecus bieti
GAAACAGAGAGAAACATATAGATAAAACATATAGAACATACAGAACAAAATGCAGAGACCAGGAATAGACTCACACAAATATGACCAAATAATTTTGGACTCAAAAAAAACTAAATGGTGAAAGGAACCACATGCATCCATTTGCAAAAACAAATTAACCTACATCTGAAGCTCACACCTTATACAACATTAACTCAAAATAGATCATAAACCTAAATATGAAACAAAAAGCTATAAAACTTTTAAAATAAAACATAGGAGAAGTCTTTGTGACCTTGGGTTTGGCGATTAGTCTTAAAATACAACAGCAAAAGCATTATCAATACAAGAAAAAAATAATAAATAGGACTTCATTAAAATTATAAACTTTTCCTCTGCAAAAGATACCATTAAGAGACTGAAAAGACAAGTCACAGACCGGGAGAAAATATTTGAAAACCACACATCTGACAAAGAAATTGTTTCTAGAATGTACAATAAACTCTTAAAACTCAACAATAAGAAAATTAAATGGGCATAATGCTTGAATAGACATTTCACCAAAAATGATTTAGAGATGACTATAAACACATTGAAAACATACTCAACATCATTAGTCATTGGAGATATGAAAATGTATACCACAATGAGATATCACCACACACCTATTTGAATGCCTAAAATTGATAATGTTGACAATACCTGGTGAGGAGGCAGAGCAACTGGAATTCTCATATATTACTGATGAGAACGCAAAACAGCACATATCCTTTCTAAATTAGTTTATCAGTTTCTTACAAAGTTAGACATACACTGACTATCTGGCCCAGCAATCCCACTTCTAGCTATTTAATCAGGTGAAATAAAAATTTGTGTTCACTCAGAAAAGTATTTGTTGAATGAATGGATTAATGAGTGAATAATAATAACGAATGGATCTACCATAATGTAAAATGACTAGATAATGTCTAAAGTTGCTGAAACAAAAAACAATAATATAACACTATTTTAGGAATAAGGAAGTAACTACCACAAGGAATATTTAAAAGAATAAAAAGAGATTGACTCTTAAGGACAGGACAGAATGGTGGGAATGGTTAAAAGGGACCGCTGTTTTTCATTAAAGCCTTCCATACTATTGATTCTTTTAACTGTGTGAATATATTACCTTCATACAAATTCAAAAATGAAAGTCATGCTGTGTGAAGTTCTATGA
>NW_016816088.1:0-1193 GCF_001698545.2 Rhinopithecus bieti
AGTTCCTGCTGCATAAAAAAGTATGGTGATGGAGAATGATGTCACATTCAAGTGCAATTGTTGTTTTGTTATAATAAATTCCATGAAATTGTGAGAGTTTTTGAAGATTTAAAAGTAATTTTTTTTCATTTTGTTCCTCAGAGGAAATGCATAAAACAATCATATCTTAGAAGGAGAAAATATCCTTCCTTTAATTTCCCCAGGTGTACTACAGTAAAGGAACAGGTACTGATACTGCAATTAGCAACTCATTGGAGTCAGACTTCAGGGAATTCCTTTAGAAAACAGAAATTTTTAAAGGTCCTAGAAAATCACTATGTTAATGTTAAATTCGTGCTGTCTCAGATTTTCTTAGATGATGAGAGGCCAGTGCCATTGACCTTAAAATTATCACTTAAACAAAGCACCACAGCAGCACCATATTTCAGGAATAGTATATTTTCAGTTATTGCAGACATAAAATTAATATTTACAGTGAGGGTGCAAGTAAGCAGTGATAAGCTAAAATTGAGCATCCGTGACTCCATAGAAAATGATTTCCTATATTATATTATGTTTCACAGCCTTTTCTAATTTGGTCATATATATTAATATTGAAAGCCCCAATTCTTGGTAATGTGTATTGATGATGTGTTACAGTGCCCATAATTTATATATACAGTTCTGAGAACACACAAAAAGCAAAACTATTTTTAAATTAGCAATACGTATGCTTTTAAATACTGATACAGACATTTACTAGTAAAAAAAAAAAAAAAAGACGTAGACATCCAAAAGTGTTTAATATAAGATGCCATAAAATAAGACAACAAAATATGGAGTTTTCATGGGACCACTTTTCCAATACCAAATTTGCAGCTAGAATCTGGAATGTCTTCAATGATCCTATTTCATTTTTATTCAGTTTTGTGTTTATCATTGTTTTGTTCCACTAGATGTCAGTATTGCATAAGAGCAGAGAAATGCTTCCCTGAACATCTGTTCTCTTGCTGTTTTAACTTTGCTAATATAAAATGATTAAGCCCTACCTAGCATGTATGTCTGCATGTAAATGATGTGATTTTTAACAAAAAAAAAAAAAAAAAAAAAAAACATTTGCAACTGACGATCTTTACAAGTTACCCAGAAACTTTTTTTTTTTCTGTTCTTTCTTTTTCTTTCTTTCTTTTTTTTTTTATTATACTTTAAGTTCT
>NW_016816089.1:0-1195 GCF_001698545.2 Rhinopithecus bieti
CAATGAAAATAACGGTGTAACTCTGTAAGATGAAATCACACATCACAAAGCAGTTTCTCAGAAAGATGCATTCTAGTTTTTCTCTAAGGATATTTCCTATTTCACCATAGGCTTCAATGCACTCCCTAATATGCCTTTACAGATTCCAGGAAAAAAATGTTAGCAAACTGCTGAATTAAAAGAAAGGGGTAACTCTTTGAGACGAATTCACACATCACAAAGAAATCTCAGAAAGTTTCCTTTCTAGTTTTTATCTGATGATATTTCCTTTGTCATCATAGACTTCAAAGCGCCCTAAAATATCCTACTGCAGATTCCAAACAACCTCTGTTAAAAAACTGCTGCAAGAAAAGAATCGTGTAATTCTGTGAGATGAATTCACACAATACAATGCAGTTTCTCAGAAATCTTCTTTCTAATTTTAATCAGGATATTTCCTTTATCACCATTGGCTTCAATGTACTCCCAAATATCCTACTGTAGACTCCACGAAACCAGTGTTATCAATATGCTCAATGAAAAGAATGGTGTAACTCTGTAAGAAGAATTCAAACATCACAAAGCAGTTTTTGAGGAAGCTTCTTTCTAGTTTTATCTGAGGATATTTCTTTTTTCACTATAGTTCTCAATGCACTCCCAAATATCTCTTTGCAGATTCCACAAGAATAGTGTTAGCAAACTGCTGCAAGAAAAGAAAGGTGTAAAACTGTGAGATGAATTCAAACACCACTTTCTCATAAAACTTCTTTCTATCTTTTATTGGAGGATAGTACCTTGTCTCCATAAGCTTCAATGTGAAACAATATATCCTTCCTCAGATTCCCTGAAAACAGTGCTACCAAATTGATCCATGAAAACAATCGTGTAACTCTCTGAAGTGAATTAACAATCACAAAGCAGTTTCTCAGAAAGCTTCTTTCTGGTTATAATACCAGGGTATTTAATTTGTCACTATAAGCTACAAAGTGCTCCAAAATGTCCTTCGCAGATTCCCCAAATATAGTGTTAGCAAACTGCTCCATAAAAGAAAGGTGTAACTCTGAGAGATGAATTCACCCATCACAAAGCAGTTTCTCAGAAAGCTTCTTTCTAGGTTACATTTGTGGATATTTCCTTTTTCACTGTAGCCTTCAGTGTGCTCTCAAATACAACGTCTCAGATACACAAAAACAGTGATGCCGAACCACCCAATCAT
>NW_016816090.1:0-2419 GCF_001698545.2 Rhinopithecus bieti
AAATATAGTCAGATAAAAACTGCAGAGAAGCTTTCTGAGAAACTGCTTGGTGATGTCTGCTTTCCACTCAGGGAGTTTTTATGTTCTTCTCATAAGGCACAGTTTGAACACTGTTCCTGTAAAATCAAAAGAGTGATATTCTTAGCACCCTGAAGACTATGGCAAAAAATGAAATGTCGTCCAATAAAAAACAGAAAGAAGCACTCGAAGAAACTTCTCTCTGACATGCGCATTCTTTTCACAGGTTTAGAGCTTACTCTACATTTCGCAGTTTGAAAGTCGGCCTCTGAGGTTTCTGCGAAAGGATAGTAAGTGGCAACCGGAGGCAAGTGTCGAGCAAGGAAATGTCTCCCATCAAAAATTGGATAGATGCTTTCTGTGCAACACTTTTGGAATGTTTGTGTTCATCTCAAAGAGTTAAATCATTCTTTGGATTGAGCAGTTTGAAATTTCTGTTCCTGTAGAATCTGAATAAGGACATTTGGAGACGCTCTTTAGAATAACCTGAAAAAGAAATAACCTCAGAGAGAAACCAGAACGAAGCTTTCTGTGAACCTGCTCTGGGTCACATGAATTCTGCTCACACAGTTAATCTTCTCTTTTCATTGAGCGGTATCATAACTGTTTTTGTTTAGACTGCGAAAGGATATTCAGGAGCGATATGAGGGTTATGATGAGAAAGGAAACGTATTCAGATAGAAACTGGTGAGAAGCTTTCTGAGGAGCTGATTTCTTACATGTGCATTCCACTCACAGAAATATACCTTTCTTCTCCTAGAGGATTCCAGAATCCCTTTTGGTGAAAAAGTTGCCAGGAGACATTCGGGAGTATAGGGACTGCTCTGGTGAAAAAGGAAATATCCTCAAACAAAAAATAGAAAGAAGATTTCTGTGAAACTACTTTGTGTTAGATATATCTATTCATCTTGCATAGTTCAAGCCTTTTGTATACTATGCAGTTTGGAAACTCCATCGTGCACGGATCTAAGAAGGGACATTTAGGAGCACATTCGGGCCTTCGGTGAAAGAGGAGATATCATCAGATAAAAACTGGAAAGGAGCTTTCTGAGAAACTACTTTGTGATGTATGCATTCCACTCAGGGAGTTAAATCTCTTTTCTCACAAGGCTGGGTTTGAACACTGCTCCTGTGAAACCGAAAAAGTGATATTTTGGAGTGCTTTGAGGACTATGGCAAATAGCGAAATGTAGTGAAATAAAATCGAGAAAGAAGCGTTCCAAGAATCTGCTCTCTGATATGTGCATTCACTTCACAGAATTTATGCTTACTTTATGTTGCCCAGTTTCGAAATTCTGTCTTTGAAGAATCTGTGAACGGATATTTCATGATGCCTGGAGGATTGTGGTGAGCAAGTAAACATCTTCCGGTGAAACCTGCAGAGTAACTTTCTGAGCAAATGCTTTGTGAAGTGTGTATTAATCTGATAGATTTAAACCATTCTTTGGAAGGAGCAGATTGAAATCACTGTTTTTGTGGAATCTGAGGTAGGACATTTGGGAAGGATCCTTAGAAAATGGAGAAAGAAATATACTCAGGTAAAATCCAGAAGGAAGCTTTCAGTGAAACTGCTCTGTGTCGTCTTAATTCCTCTCGCTTAGTTAAGCCTCTCCTTACGTTGAGGAGTTTTATAACCCTGTGTAGGTTTAGCGTGTGATGGGACATACGGGAGCACTTTGATGATTACAGTGAAAAAGGAAATATGTTCAGACCGAAACTGGAGAGAGGCTTTCCAAGGAACTGCTTTGTGACATGTGCATTTCATTCACAGTCTTATACCTCTCTTCTCATACAGCGTCGGTGAACCTCTTTTGGAGAAACAGGTACCAAGTGATATTCGGGAGCATATTGACGCCGATGATGAAAAGGGAAATAGCCTCAGACAAAACCAGGAAAGATGCTTTCTAGGAAACTACTCTGTGATATGTGTAATCATCTCACAGAGATAAAGGTTTCCTTACATTGCACATCTTGAAAACTGTCATGGACGGTTCCACGAAGGGACTTTTGGGAGCACAATCAGGACTATGGTCAAAAGAAAATATCTTCAGATAAAACTGGAAAGAAGCTTTCTGTGAATCTACTTTTTTCTATGTTTATTCTTCTCAAATAAATGAAGCTTTCTTTACATTACGCAGCTTGGAAACTCCCTCATGGAAGAATCCACGATGGGATATTTGGGATTACATTCGGGTCTACAGTCAAATAGGAAATATAGTCAGATAAAAACTGGAGAGAAGCTTTCTGAGAAACTGCTTGGTGATGTATGCATTCCACTCAGGGGGTTTCAATGTTCTTCTCATAAGGCACAGTTGGAACACTGTTCCTGTAAAACCAAAAGAGTGATATTCGGAGCACATTGAAGCCTATGGAAAAAAGTGAAATGTCGTCCAATAAAAAA
>NW_016816090.1:6022-33453 GCF_001698545.2 Rhinopithecus bieti
GAGCACATTGAGGCCTATAGTGAGAAAGGGAATATCTTCAGATAAAACTTGAAAGAAGCTTTCTTTGAATCTGCTTTTGCTATGTTTATTCATCTAACAGAGATGAAGCTTTCTTTACCTTATAGTGCTTGGAAATTCCCTCATGGATGGATCCGCAAAGGGATATTTGGGATCACATTCGGGCCTATGGTCAAATAAGAAATATAGTCAGATAAAAACTGGAGAGAAGCTTTCTAAGAATATGCTTGGTGATGTGTGCATTCCACTCAGGGAGTTATCACTTTCCTCTCATAAGGCAGAGTTTGAACACTGTTCCTGTAAAACCAAAAGAGTTATATTCAGAGCACATTGAAGACTATGGCAAAAAGTGAAATATCGTCCAATAAAAAACAGAAAGAAGCACTCGAAGAAACTGCTGTCTTACATGTCCGTTCTTTTCACAGAGTTAAACTCACGATACATTTCGCAGTTGAAAGTCGGTCTTTGAGGATTCTGCGAAGCGATAGTCAGTGGCAACCGGAGGCCTGTGTCGAGCAAGGAAATGTCTTCAATCGAATACTGGAGAGAATTTTTCCATCCAACGTTCTTTGTGATGCTTGTATTCATCTCATAGAGTGAAATAATTCTTTGGATTGAGCAGCTTGAAATCACTGATTCTTTGTAATCTGAGAAAGGACATTTGGAAATGCTCTTTAGAATATCCTGAAAAAGAAATAACTTCAGAGAGAAACAAGAAGGAAGCTTTCTGTGAAACTGCACTGTGTCACGTGAATTCCACTCACACATTTAGGCTTCTCTTTACATTGAGCAGTATCATAACTCGGTTTTTGTTTAGTCTGCGAAGGGATGTTCAGAAGCGCTTTGAGGCTTATGGTGAGAAACGAAACGTCTTCAGATAGAAACTGGAGAGAAGCTTTCTGAGGAGCTGCTTTGTGACGTGTGCATTCCACTCACAGAAATATACCTTTTTCTCATAGAGGATTCCGGAATCCCTTTTGGAGAGGAAGGTACCCAGAGACATTTGGGAGTATTAGGATGGCTATGGTGAAAAAGGAAATATCCTCAGACAAAAACTGGAAATAAGATTTCTGTGAAAATGCTTTGTGTTAGATATATTAATTCATGACATATACTTAAAACTTTTCTTAAATTACACAGATTGGAAACTCCGTCATGCACGGATTCACGAAGGGACATTCGGGAGCACATTCAGGCCTACGGTGAAGGTGGAGATATCTTCAAATAAAAACTGGATAGTAGCTTTCGGAGAAACTACTTTGTGATGTATGCATTCCACTCAGGGAGTTATACGTCTTTTCTCACTAGGCAGTGTTTGAACACTGTTCCTGTGACACTGAAAAAGTGATATTTCGGAGCGCATTGAGAACTATGGCGAATAGTGAAATATACTGAAGTAAAATCGAGCAAGAAGTGTTCCAAGAATCTGCTTTCTGATATGTGCATTCACTTCAGAGTTAATGCCTACTCTATGTTGCCCAGTTTAAAAACTCTGTCTTTGAAGAATCTGTGAAGGGATATTTAGTGATGCCCAGAGGCTTATGGTGAACAAGGAAACGTCTTCTGATAAAACATGCAGAGAATCTTTCTGAGCAACTGCTTTGTGATGTCTGTATTCGTCTCATAGAGTTAAACAATTCTTTGGATTGAGCAGCTTGAAATCACTGTTTTTGTGGAATCTGAGGAAGGACATTTGGGAACGACCTTAGAATATGGAGAAAGAAATATCCTCAGGAAAAGTGCAGAAGAAAGCCTTCTGCTAAACTGCTCTGTGTCGTCTTAATTCCTCTTGCTCAGTTAAGACTCTCTTTTCATTGAGCAGTTTTCTAACCCTAGGTATGTTAAGCGTGTGATGGTATATTCGGGATCCCTTTGAGTCTTACTTTGAAAAAGGAAATATGTTCAGACCGAAACGTTGGAGAAGCCTTCTGAGGAAATGCTTTGTGATGTGTGCATTGAACTCACAGTGTTATACCTCTCTTCTCATACAGCGTCACAGAAACCCTTTTCGAGAAACAGGTACCAAGTGATACTCAGGAGCATGTTGATGCCGATGGTGAATAAGGAAATAGCCTCAGAGAAAAACTGGAAAGAAGCTTTCTAGGAAACTACTCTGTGATATGTGTAATCATCTCACATAGATAAATCTTTCTTTACACTACACAGCTTGGAAACTGTCATGGACGGATCCACGAAGGGACATTTGGGAGCACATTCAGGACTATGGTGAAAAAGGAAATATGTTCACATAAAACTGGAAAGAACTTTTCTGTGAATCTGCTTTGTGCTATGTTTATTCATCTCACATACATGAAGCTTTCCTTACATTATGCAGCTTGGAAATTCCCTCGTGGATGGATCCAAGAAGGGACATTCGGGACCACATTCAGGCCTACGTTGAAAGAGAAGATATCTTCAGATAAAAATTGGGTAGAAGCTTTCTAAGGAACTACTTCTCATAAGGCACAGTTTGAACACTGTTCCTGTAAAACCAAAAGAGTGATATTCAGAACACATTGAAGACTATGGCAAAAAGTGAAATGTCATGCAATGAAAAACAGAAAGAAGCACTCAAAGAAACTGCTCTCTGACATGTCCATTCTTTTCACAGAGTTAAAGCTTTCTCAACATTTCCCAGTTTGAAAGTCCGTCTTTGAGGGATCTGCGAAAGGATAGTAAGTGACAACCAGAGGCCTGTGACGAGGAAGGAAAAGTCTTCCATCGCAAATTGGAGAGAAGCTTTCTGCGCAACTATTTTGTGATGTTTGTGTTCATCTCATAGAGTGGAATCATTCCTTGGATTGAGCAGTTTGAAATCACTCTTTCGTTGGAATCTGAGAAAGGACATTTGGAAACGCTCTTTAGAATATCCTGAAAAAGTATTAACCTCAGATAGAAACCAGAAGGAAGCCTTCTGTGAAACTGCTCTGTGTCACCTGAAATCCGCTCACACAATTAAGCTTCTCTTTGCATTGAGCAGTATCATAACACTCTTTTTGTGTAGTCTGTGAAGTGATATACAGAAGCGCTTTGAGGCTTATGGTGAGAAAGAAAACGTCTTTAGATAGAAACTGGAGAGATGCTTTCTGAAGAGCTGCTTTGTGAAATGTGCATTCCACTCACAGAAATATACCTCTCTTCTCCTAGAGGATTCCGGAATCCCTTTTGGAGAAAAAGCTACCAAGAGACATTCGGAAGTATAGGGACAAATATGGTGAAAAAATAAATATCGACAGACAAAAACTGGAAAGAAGATTTCTGTGAAACTGCTTTGTGTTAGATGTATTAATTCATCCCGCATAGTTAAAACTTTTCTTATATTACACAGTTTGGAAACTCCATCGTGCATGGTTCCACAAAGGGACATTCGGGAGCACATTCAGGCCTATGGTAAAAGAGGAGACATCTTCAGATAAAAACTGGATGGAAGCTTTCTGAGAAAGTACTTTGTCATGTATGCATTCCACTCAGGAAGTTATACCTCTTTTTTCACAGGTCAGTGTTTGAATACTGCTCCTGTGAAACCGAAAAGTGATATTTTGGAACGCATTGAGGACTATCGCAAATAGTGAAATATACTGAAATGTAATCGAGGAAGAAGCGTTCCAAGAATCTGCTCTCTGATATGTGCATTCACTTCACCGAGTTAATGCTTACTCTATGTTGCCCAGTTTCGAAAGTCTGTCTTTGAAGAATCTGTGAAGGGATATTTAGTGACGTCCAGAGGCTTGTGTTGAGCAAGGAAATGTCTTTCTATGAAACTTGCCGAGAATCTTTCAGAGCAACTGTTTTGTGATGTGTGTATTCGTCTCATAGAGTTAAACCATTTTTTTCATTGAACAGCTTGAAATCACTGTGTTAGTGGAATCTGAGGAAGGAAATTGGGAACAATCCTTAGATAATGGAGAAAGAAACATCGTCAGTAAAAATCCATTAGGAAGCTTTCTGTGAAACTGCTCTGTGTCATCTTAATTCCTCTCGCTCAGTTTAGCCTCTCTTTTCATTGAGCAGTTTTCTAACCCTGTTTAGCGTGTGATTGGGAGCACTTTGAGGCTAACAGTGAAAAAGGAAATATGCTGAGACCGAAACTGGACAGAAGCGTTCCAAGGAACTGCTTTGTGACGTGTGCATTCCACTAACAGTGCTATACCTCTCTTCTCATGCAGCGTTGTGTATACCCTGTTGGAAAACAGGTAAAAGTGATATTCGGGAGCATGTTGATGCCGATGGTGAAAAGGGAAATAGCCTCAGACAAAACTGGAAAGAAGCTTTTAGGAAACTACTCTGTGCTATCTGTAATTTTCTCACATAAATAAAGCTTTCTTTACATTACGCAGCTTGGAAACTGTCATGGACAGATCCTCGAAGGGACCTTCGGGAGCACTTTCAGGACTATGGTGAAAAGGAAATATCTTCAGATAAAAACTGGAAAGAAGCTTTCTGTGAATCTGCTTTTTGCTGTGCTAATTCATCTCACATAGATGTGGCTTACTTTACATTATGCAGCTAGGAAACTCCCTTGTGGATGGATCCACAAAGGGATATTTGGGATCACATTCGTCCTATGGTGAAAGAGGAAATATAGTCAGATAAAAACTGGACAGAAGCTTTCTGAGAAACTGCCTGGTGACCTGTGCATTCCACTCAGGTAGTTATAACTTTCTTCTCCTAAGGCACAGTTTGAACACTGTTCCTGTAAAACCAAAAGAGTGATATTCAGAGCACATTGAAGACTATGGCAAAAAGTGAAATGGCGTCCAATAAAAAACAGAAAGAAGCACTTGAATAAGCTGCTCTCTGACATGTCCATTCTTTTCACAGGATTAAAGCTTACTCTACATTTCCCAGTTCGAATCTCAGTCTTTGAGAGTTCTGTGAAGGGATAGTAAGTAGCAAACGGAGGCGTGTGTCAAGCAAGGAAATGTCTTCCATCGAAAATTGGAGAGAACCTTTCTTCACAACTCTTTTGTGATGTTTGTATTCATCTCACAGAGTTAAATCATTCTTTGGTTTGAGCAGTTTGAAATCACTGCTTCTGTGGAATCTGAGAAAGGACATTTGGAAACGTTCTTTAGAATATCCTGAAAAAGAAATAACCTCAGAGAGAAACCAGAAGGAAGCTTTCCGTGAAACTGCTCTGTGTCACGTGAAATCCGCTCACACAGTTAAGATTCTCTTTTCATTGAGCAGTATCATACCACTGTTTTTGTTTTGTCTGTGAAGGGATATTCAGGAGTGCTTTGAGCCTTATGGTGAGAAAGTAAACGTCCTTTCATGAAGTTTACACTGGAGAGAAGCTTTCTGAGGAGCTGGAGAGAAGCTCCTCTACACAGGACTCCACAGGCCTCTGGTCACCACTTACTATCCCTTCACAGAACCCTCAAAGACCGACTTTCAAACTGGGAATTGTAGAGTAAGCTTTAACCCTGTGAAAAAATGGACAGGTCAGAGAGCAGTTTCTTTGAATGCTTCGAGAGAAACACTGGAAAGAAGCTTTCTGAGGAGCTGCTTTGTGACATGTGCTTTCCACTCACAGAGATACACCATTCTTCTCCTAGAGGATTCCAGAATCCCTTTTGGAGAAAAAGCTACAAAAGACATTCGGGAGTACAGGGACGATTATGGTTAAAAAGGAAATATCCTTAGAGAAAAACTGGGATGAAGATTTCTGTGAATCTGCTTTGTGTTAGAAGTATTTAATAATATTGCATAGTTAAACTTTTCCTATAGTAAGCAGTTTGGAAACTCCGTCATGCATGGATCCTTGAAGGGACATGGGGGAGCACATTCCGGCCATCGGTGAAAGAGGAGATATCGTCAGATAACACTGGAGAGACGCATTCTGTAAAACTACTTTGCGATATATGCATTCCACTCAGGGAGTTATACCTGCTTTCTCACAAGGCAGCGTTTGAACACTGTTCCTGTGAAACCAAAAAAGTGATATTTCGGAGCGCATTGAGGACTATAACGAATAGTGAAATATACTCAAATAATATCGAGGAAGAAGCTTTCAAAGAATCTGCTCTCTGATATTTGCATTCATTGCACAGAGTTAATGTTTACTCTACGTTGCCCAGTTTCAAAATTCTGTCTTTGAAGAATCTGTGAAGGGATAGTTATTGATGCCCGGAGGCTTTGGTTAGGAAGAAAGTGTCTTCCGATGCAACTAGCAGAAAAAGGTTCTGAGCAACTGCTTTGCGATGTATATTCGTCTCATACAGTTAAACCATTTTTTTTGACTGAGCAGCTGGAAATCACTGTTTTTGTGGAATCTGAGGAAGGACAATCGGGAACGATCCTTAGATTATGGAGAAAGAAATATCCTCAGGAAAAATCCGGTAGGAAGCTTTCTGTGAAACTGCTCTGTGTCATCTTAATTCCTCTCACTCAGTTAAGCCTCCCTTTTCATTGAGCCATTTTCTAGCCCTGTGTATGTTTAACGTGTGATGGGATATTCGGGAGCACTTTGAGGCTTACGGTGAAAAAGGAAATATGATCAGACCGAAACTGGAGAGAAGCTTTCCAAGGAACTGCTTTGTGACATTTGCATTTCTGTCACAGTGTTATACCTCTCTTCTCATACAGCGTTGGGGAGACCCTTTTGGAGAAAGAGGTACCAAGTGATATTGGGGAGCATGTTGATGCCGATGGTGAAAAGCAAAATAGCCTCAGACAAAAACTGGAAAGAAGCTTTCTAGGAAACTACTCCGTGACATCTGTAATCATCTCACATAGATAAAGCTTTCTTTACATTACGCAGCTTGGAAACTGTCATGGACGGATCCACGAAGGGACCTTCGGGAGCACATTCAGGACTATGGTGAAAAAGGAAATATCTTCAGATAAAAACTGGAAAGAACCTTTCTGTGAATCTGCATTCTGTTATGTTTACTCATCTCACAGAGATGAAGCTTTCTTTACATTATGCAGTTTGGAAACTCTCTCGTGGATAGATCCGCGAAGGGATATTTGGGATCACATTCGGCCCTATGGTGAAATAGGAAATACAGTCAGATAAAAACTGGAGAGAAGCTTTTTGAGAAACTGCTTGGTGTCGTGTGCATTCCACACAGGGAGTTATAACTTTCTTCTCATAAGGCACAGTTTGAACACTGTTCCTGTAAAACCAAAAGACTGATATTCAGAGCACATTGAAGACTATGGCAAAAAGTGAAGTGTCGTCCAATAAACAACAGAAAGAACTACTCGAAGAAACTGCTCTCTGAAATGTCCATTCTTTTCACATGGGTAAAGCTTACTCTATATTTCCCAGTTTGAAAATCGATCTTTGAGGGTTCTGTGAATGGATAGTAAGTGGCGACCGGAGGCCTGTGTGAGGCAAGGAAATGTCTTCCATCGAAAATCGGTGAGAAGGTTTCTACGCAACTTTTTGTGATGTTTACATTCATCTCATAGAGTTAAATCATTCTTTACATTGAGCAGTTTGAAATCACTGTTTCTGTGCAATCTGAGAAAGGACATTTGGAAACGCTCCTTAGAACATCCTGAAAAAGAAATAACCTCTGAGAGAAACCAGAAGGAAGTTTTCTGTGAAACTGCTCTGTGTCACGTGATTTCCGCTCATACAGTTAAGCTTCTCTTTTCATTGAGCTGTGTCATAACACGGGTTTTGTTTAGTCTGCAAAGGGATATTCTGGAGGGCTTTGAGGCTTCTGATGAGAAAGGAAACGTCTTCAGATAGAAACTGGAGAGAAGCTTTCTGAGGAGCTGNCTTTGGGAGAAAAGCTACCACGAGGTGTTCAGGAGTATAGTGACGACTATGGTGAAAAGGAAATATCCTCAGACAAAACTGGTAAGAAGATTTCTGTGAAACTGCTTTGTGTTAGATATATTTATTCATCTCGCATAGTTAAAACTTTAATTATATTACGCAATTTGGAAACTCCGTCATGCACAGATCTGCGAAGGGACATTCAGGAGCACCTTCAGGCTTACAGTGAAAGAGGAGATATCTTCACATAAAAACTGGATAGAAGCTTTCTGAGAAACTACTTTGGGATGCATGAATTTCACTCAGGGAGTTATACCTCTTTTCTCACATGGCAATGTTTGAACACTGTTCATGTGAAGTGAAAAAGTGATATTTCAGAACACGTTGAGGACTATGGTGAATAGTGAAATATACTGAAATAAAATCGAGGAAGAAGCGTTCCAAGAATCTGCTCTCTGATATGTGCATTAACTTCACAGAGTTAATGCTTACTGCATTTGGCCCAGTTTCGAAACTCTGTCTTTGAAGAATCTGTGAAGGGATATTCAGTGATGCCTGGAGGCTTGTGGTGAGCGAGGAAATGCCTTCTGATGAAACCTGCACAAAAGTCTGAGCAACTGCTTTGTGATGTTTGTACTCGTCTCATAGAGGTAAACCATTCTTTGGATTGAGCAGCTTGAAACCACTGTTTTAGAGGAATCTGAGGAAGGACATTTGGGAATGATCCTTAGAATATGGGGAAAGAAATCTCCTCAGGTAAAATCCGGAGGGAAGCTTTCTGTGAAACTACTCTGTGTCGTTTTAAATTCTCTCACTCAGTTAAGCCTCTCTCTTCATTGAGCAGTTTTCTAACCCTGTGTATGTTTAGCGTGTGATGGGATATTCGGGCGCACTTTGAGGCTTACGGTGAAAAAGGCAATATGTTCAGACCGAAACTGGAGAGAAGCTTTCTGATTAACGGTTTTGTGACGTGTGCATTCCATTCACAGTATTATACCTCTCTTCTCATACAGCGTCGTGGAAACCCTTTTGGATAAACAGGTACCAAGTGATATTCGGGAGCATGTTGATGCCGATGGTGAAAAGGGAAATAGCATCAGACAAGAAGTGGAAAGAAGCTTTCTACGAAACTACTCTGTCATATGTGTAATCATCTCACATAGATAAAGCTTTCTTTACATTACACAGCTTGGAAACTGTCATGGACGGATCCATGAAGGGAACTTCAGAAGCACATTCAGGACTATGGTGAAAAAGGAAATATCTTCAGATAAAAACTGGAAAGAAGCTTTCTGTGAATCTGCTTTTTGCTATGTTTATTCATCTCAGATAGATGATGCTTTCTTTATAGTATGCAGCTTGGAAACTCCGTCGTGGTTGGGTCCGCGAAGGGATATTTGGGATCACCTTCAAGACTATTGTGTAATAGGAAATATAATCAGATAAAAACTGGAAAGGAGCTTTCTGAGAAACTGCTTGGTGATGTGTACATTCCACTCCGGGAGTTATAACTTTCTTCTCATAAGGCACAGTTTAAGCGCTGTTCCTGTAAAACCAAAACAGTGATATTCAGAGCACATTGAAAACTACAGCAATAAGTGAAATGTTGTTCAATAAAAACCAGAAAGAAGCATTCGAAGAAACTGCTCTCTGACATGTCCATTCTTTTCACAGGGTTAAATCTTGCACTACCTTTCCCAGTTGGAAAGTCGATCGTTTTGGTTTCTGCGAAGGGATAGTAAGTGGCAACCGGAGGCCTGTGTGAGGCAAGGAAATGTCTTAAATAGAAAATCGGAGGGAAGCTTTCTGTGCAACTTTTTTGTGACGTTTGTATTCATCTCATAGAGTTAAAACATTCTTTGGATTGAACAGCTTGAAATCACTGTTTCTTTGGAATCTGAGAAAGGACATTTGGAAACGCTCTTTAGAATATCCTGAAAAAAAATAACCTCAGAGAGAAACCAGAAGGAAGCTTTCTGTGAAACTGCTCGTTATCACGTTAATTCGGCTCACACAGATAAGCTTCCCTTTTCATTGAGCTGTATCATAACACTGTTTTGGTTTAGTCTGCAAAGGGATATTCTGGAGGGTCTTGAGGCTTACAGTGTGAAAGGAAACGTCATCAGATAGAAACAGGAGAGAAGTTTTCTGAGGAGCTTCTTTGCGATGTGTGCATTCCACTCACAGAAATATACCTTTCTACTCCTAGAGGATTCCAGAATCCTTTTTGGAGGAAAAGCTACCAAGAGATATTCGGGAGTATAGCGACAACTATGGTCAAAAAGGAAATATCCTCAGAAAAAAACTGCAAAGAAGATTTCTGTGAAACTGCTTTGTGTTAGATATATTTATGCGTTTTGCATAGTTAAAACTTTAATTATATTACACAGTTTGGAAACTCCATCATGCAGAGATCCGAGTAGGGACATTCGGGAGTACATTCAGGCCTACGGTGAATGAGGAGATATCTTCAGATAAAAACTGGATGGAATCTTTCTGAGAAACTACTTTGTGATGTATGCATTCCATCCAGGACGTTATACCTCTTTTCTCAAAAGGCAGTGTTTGAACACTGTTCCTGTGAAACTGAAAAAGTGATATTTGGAACGCATTGAGGACTATGGCGAATAGTGAAATATACTGAAATAAAATCGAGGAAGAAGTGTTCGAAGAATCTGCTCTCTGATATGTGCGTTCACTTCACAGAGTTAATACTTAGTCTATGTTGCCCAGTTTCAAAACTCTGTCTTTGAAGAATCTGTGAAGGGATATTTAGTGATGTCTGGAGGCTTGTGGTGAGCCACGAAATGCCTTCCGATGAAACCTGCAGAGAAACGTTCTGAGCAACTGCTTTGCAATGTGTGTATTCGTCTCATAGAGGTAAAACTTTCCTTAGATTCAGCAGCTTGAAATTACTGTTTTAGAGGAATCTGCAGAAGGACATTTGGGAACAATCCTTACAATATGGGGAAAGAAATATCCTCAGGTAAAATCCAGAAGATAGCTTTCTGTGAAACTGCTCTGTGTCGTCTTAATTCCTCTCATTCAGATAAGCCTCTATTTTCATTGAACAGTTTTCTAACCCTGTGTATGTTTAGCGTGTGATGGGATATTCGGGAGCACTTTGAGGCTAACGGTGAAAAAGGAAATATGTTCAGACCGAAACTGGAGAGAAGCTTTCCGAGGAAATCCTTTGTGACGTGTGCATTCCAGTCACAGTTTTATACCTCTGTTCTTATACAGCTTCGGGGAAACCCTTTTGGAGAAACAGGTACCAGGAGATATTCGGGAGCATGTTGATGCCGATGTTGAAAAGGGAAATAGCCTCAGACAAAAACTGGAATGAAGCTTTCTAAGAAACTACTCTGTGATATGTGTAATGATCTGACATAGATAAAGCTTTCTTTACATTACACAGCTTGGAAAGTGTCATGGACGGATCCAAGAAGGGACCTTCGGGAGCACATTCTGGACTATGGTGAGAAAGGAAACATCTTCAGATAAAATCTGGAAAGTAGCTTTCTGTGAATCTGCTTTTCGCTATGTTTATTCATCTCACATAGATGAAACTTTCTTTACATTATGCAGCTTGGAAACTCCATCGAGGATGGATCAGGAAGTGATATTTGGGATCAATTTTGGGTCTATGGTGAAAGAGGAAATATAGTCCGATAAAAACTGGAGAGAAACTTTCTGAGAAACTGCTTGGTGATGTGTGCATTCCACTCAGGGAGTTATAACTTTCTTCTCATAAGGCACAGTTTGAATACTGTTCCTGTAAAATGAAAAGAGTGATATTCAGAGCCCATTGAAGACTATGGAAAAAAGTGAAATGCCATCCAATCAAAAGCAGAAAGAACCACTCGAAGAAGCTGCTCTCTGACATGTCCATTCTTTTCACAGGGTTAAAGTTTACTCTACATTTCCCAGTTTGAAAGTCCGACTTTGAAGGTTCTGTGAAAGGATAATAAGTGGCGACTGGAGGACTGTGGGAGGCAAGGAAATGTCTTCCATTGAAACCGGAGAGAAGCTTTCTGTGCAACACTTTGTGATGTTTGTATTCATCTCATAGAATTAAATCATTCCTTGGATTGAGCAGTTTGAAATCACTGTTTCTGTAGAATCTGAGAAAGAACATTTGGAAATGCTCTTAGAATATCCTGAAAAAGAAATAACCTCAGAGAGAAACCAGAAAGAATCTTTCTGTGAAACTGCGCTGTGTCACGTGAGTTCTGCTCACACAGTTAAGCTTCTCTTTTCATTGAGCTGTATCATAACACTGTTTTTGTTTAGTCTGCAAAGGGATATTCTAGTAGGCTTTGAGACTTACGGTGAGAAAGGAAATGTCTTCAGATAGAAACTGGAGAAGCTTTCTGAGGTGCTGCTTTGTGACGTGTGCATTCCACTCAGAGAAATATACCTTTCTTCTCCTAGAGGATTCAGGAATCTCTTTTGGAGAAAAAGCTACAAACAGATTAATGAGAGTATAGGGAAGGCTATGGTGAAAAAGGAAATATCCTCAGACAAAAACTGGAAAGAAGATTTCTGTGAAACTGCTTTGTGTTAGATATATTTATTCATCTCGTGTAGTTAATACTTTAATTATATTATGCAGTTTGGAAACTCCATCACGCAGAGATCCATGAATAAATGCTCTGGAGCACATACAGGCTGACGGTGAAAGAGGAGATATCTTCAGGTAAAAACTGGATAGAAGTTTTCTGAGAAACTAGTTTGTGATGTATGCATTCCACTCAGGGAGTTATACTTCTTTTTCTCACAAGTCAGTGTTTGAACACTGTTCCTGTGAAAAAGAAAAAGTGATATTTCGGAACGCTTTGAGGACTAAGGCGAATAGTGAAATATACTGAAATAAAATCGAGGAAGAAGCATTCCAAGAATCTGCTCTCTGATAGGTGCATTCATTTCTCAGAGTTAATGCTTACTCTATGTTGCCCAGTTTCGAAACTCTGTCTTTGAAGAATCTGTGAAGGGATATTTAGTGATGCCTGGAGGCTTGTGGTGTGCAAGGAATCGTATTCCGATGAAACCTGCAGAGAACCGTTCTGAACAACTGCTTTGCGATGTGTGTATTCGTCTCGTAGAGTTAAACCATTCTTTGGATTGAGTAGCTTGAAATCACTGTTTTTGTGGAATCTGAGGAAGGACATCCTTAGAATATGGAGAAAGAAATATCCTCATGTAAAATCCAAAAGGAAGCTTTCTGTGAAACTGCTCTGTGTGGTCTTAATTCCTCTCACAAAGATAAGCCTCTCCTTTCATTAAGCAGTTTTCAAACCCTGTATATGTTTAGCATGTGACAGGATATTCGGGAGCACTTTGAGGCTAATGATGAAAAACGAAGAATGTTCAGACCGAAACTGGAGAGAAGCTTTCCGAGGAACTGCTTTGTGACGTGTGCATTCCTGTCACAGTGTTATACCTCTCTTTTCATACAGCGTCAGGGAAACCCTTTTGGAGAAACAGGTACCAAGTGATAACTTCAGCATGTTGATGCCGATGATGAAAAGCGAAAGAGACTCAGAAAAAAACTGGAAAGAAGCTTTCTAGGAAACTACTCTGTGATATGTGTAATCATCTCATGTAGATAAAGCTTCCTTTACATTACGCAGCTTGGAAACTGTCCTGGACGGATCCATGAAGGGACCTTCGGGAGCACATTCTGCGCTATGGTGAAAAAGGAAATATCTTCAGATAAATACTGGAAAGAAGCTTTCTCTGAATCTGCTTCTTGCTATGATTATTCATCTCATATAGATGAAGCTTTCTTTACATTATTCAGCTTGGAAACTCCCTCGTGGTTGGATCCGCGAATGGATATTTGGGATCACCTTCAGGCCTATGGTGAAAGAGGAAATATATTCAGATAAAAACTGGAGAGAAGCTTTCTGAGAAACTGCTTGGTGATGTGTGCATTCCACTCAGGGAGTTATAATTTTCTCCTCATAAGGCACAGTTTAAACACTGTTTCTGTAAAATGAAAAGAGTGATATTCGGAGCCCATTGAAGACTATGGCAAAAAGTGAAATGTCGTCCAATAAAAAACAGGAAAAAACACTCGAAGAAACTGCTCCCTGACATGTCCGTACTTTTCATAGGGTTAAAGCATACCTACATTTCCCAGTTTGAAAGTTGCCCTTTGAGGGTACTGTGAAGGGATAGTAAGTGGCCACCGGAGGCCTGTGTGAGGCAAGGGAATGTCTTCCATCGAAAATCCGAGAGAAGCTTACTGCGCAACTCTTTTGTGATGTTTGTATTCATCTCATAGAGTTAAATCATTCTTTCGATTGTGCAGTTTGAAATCGTTTCTGTGGAATCCGAGAGAGGACATTTGGAAACGCTGTTTAGAATATCCTGAAAAAGAAATAACCTCATATAAAAACCAGAAGGAATCTTTCTGTGAACCTGGTCTGTGTCACGTGAATTCAGCTCATACAGTTAAGCTTCTCTTTTCATTGAGCTGTATCATAACACTGTTTTTGTTTAGTCTGCGAAGGGATATTCTGGAGGGCTTTGAGGCTTATGGTGAGAAAGCAAATGTCTTCAGATAGCAGCTGCAGAGAAGCTTTCTGAGGAGTGGCTTTGTGACGTGCGCATTCCACTCACAGAAATATGCCTTTCTTCTCCTAGCGATTACGGAATCCCTTTTGGAAAAAAAGCTACCAAGAAGTATTCGGGAGTTGACTATGGTGAAAAAGGAAATATCCTCAGACAAAAACTGGAAAGAAATTTCTGTGAAACTGCTTTGTGTTAGATATATTTATTCATCTCATATAGTTGTAACTTTAATTATATTACGCAGTTTGGAAACTCCGGCATGCACAGATTCCCAAAGGCACATTCGGGAGCACATTCAGGCCTATGGTGAAAGAGGAGTTATCTTCAGATAAAAACTGGATAGAAGCTTTCTGAGAAACTACCTTGTGATGTATGCATTCCACTCAGGGAGTTATACCTCTTTTCTCACAATGCAGTGTTTCAACACTGTTCCTGTGAAACCAAAAAAGTGATATTTCGGAATGCATTGAGGGCTATGGTGAATAGTGAAATATACTGAAATAAAATCGAGGAAGAAGCGTTCCAAGAATCTGCTCTCTGATGTGTGCGTTCAGTTCACAGAGTTAATGCTTACTGTATGTAGCCCAGTTTCGAAACTCTCTTTGAAGTATCTGTGAAGGGGTATTTGGTGACACCCAGAGGCTTGTAGTGAGTGAGGAAACGCTTTTTGATGAAACCTGCAGAGAAACGTTCTGAGCAACTGCTTTGTGATGTGTGTATTCGTCTCCTAGAGTGAAACCATTCTTTGGATTGAGCATGTTGATTTTACTGTTTTTGTGGAATCTGAGGAAGGACATTTGGGAATGATCTTTAGAATATGGAGAAAGAAATATCCTCAGGTAAAATCCAGAAGGAAGCTTTCGGTGAAACTGCTCTGTGTCATCTTAATTCCTCTCACTCAGATAAGCCTCTCTTTTCATTGAGCAGTTTTTTAGTCCTGTGTATATTTAACGTGTGATGTGATATTCGGGAGCACTTTGAGGCTAACAGTGAAAAAGGAAATATGTTCAGACCGAAACTGGGAAGAAGCTTACTGAGTAACTGCTTTGTGACGTGTGCATTCCAGTCACAGTGATATACCTCTCTTCTTATTCAGCGTCAGGGAAACCCTTTTGGAGAAACAGGTACCAAGTGTTATTCGGGGGCATATTGATGCTGATGGTGAAAAGGGAAATAGCCTCAGACAAAAACTGGAAAGAAGCTTTCTAGGAAACTACTCTGTGATATCTGTAATCAAATAACATAGATAAAGCTTTCTTTACATTACACAGCTTGGAAACTCTCATGGACGGATCCACGAAGAGACCTTCATTAGCACATTCTGGACTATGGAGAAAAAGGAAATATCTTCAGATAATAACTGGAAGGAAGCTTTCTGTGAATCTGCTTTTTGCTATGTTTATTCATCTCACATAGATGAAGCTTTCTTTACATTACACAGCTTGGAAATTCCCTCGTGGATGGATCTGCAAAGGGATATTTGGGATCACATTCGGGCCTATAGTTAAACAGGAAATATAGTCAGATAAAAACTGGAGAGAAGCTTTCTGAGAAACTGCTTGGTGATGTGTGCATTCCACTCAGGGAGTTTTAACTTTCTTCTCATAATGCAGTTTGAACACTGTTCCTGTAAAACTGAAAGACTGATATTCCGAGCACATTGAAGACTATGGCAAAAAGTGAAATGTCATCCAATAAAAAACAGAAAGAAGCACTCGAAGAAACTGCTCTCTGACATGTCCATTCTTTTCACAGGGTTAAAGTTTACTCTACATTTCCCAGTTTAAAAGTTGGTCTTTGAGGGTTCTGCGAAGGGATAGCAGGTGGCGACCGGAGGCCTGTATGAGGCAAGGAAATGTCTTCCATCGATAATCAGAGAGAAGATATCTACGCAACTCTTTTGTGATCCTTGTATTCATCTCATATCGTTAAATCATTCTTTGAATTGAGCGGTTTGAAATCACTGTTTCTGTGGAATCTGAGAAAGGACATTTGGAAACGATCTTTAGAATATCCTGAAAAAGAAATAACCTCAGAGAGAAACCAGAAGGAAGCTTTCTGTGAAACTGCTGTGTCACGTGAATTTTGCTTCCACAGTTAAGCTTCTCTTTTCATTGAGCTGTATCATAACACTGTTTTTTTTTAGTCTGTGAATGTATATTCTGGAGGGCTTTGAGGCTTCCGGTGAGAAAGGAAACGTCTTCAGATAGAACCTGGAGAGAAGCTTTCTGAGGAGCTGCTTTGTGACGTGTGCTTTCCACTCACAGAAGTATACCTCTCTTCTCCTAGAGGATTCCGGAATCCGTTTTGGAGAAAAAGCTCCCAAGAGATATTCTGGAGTCGACTATGGTGAAAAAGGAAATATTCTCACACAAAAACTGGAAAGGAGATTTCTGTGAAAGTGCTTTCTGTTAGATATATTTATTCGTGTCGCATAGTTAAAACTTTAAGTATATTACGCAGTTTGGAAACTTCGTCGTGCACAGATCCGCGAAGGGACATTCTGGAGCACATTCAGGCCTACGGTGAAAGAGGAGATGTCTTCAGATAAAAACTGGATAGAAGCTTTCAGAGAATCTACTTTGTGATGTAAGCATTCCACTCAGGGAATTATATCTCTTTTCTCACAGAGTAGTGTTTCAACACTTTTCCTGTGAAACCGAAAAAGTGATATTTCAAAACGCATTGAGGACTATGGCGAGTAGTGAAATATACTGAAATAAAATCGAGGAAGAAGCTTTCCAAGAATCTGCACTCTGATATGTGCATTCACTTCAGAGAGTTAATGCTTACTCTATCTTGCCCAGTTTCGAAACTCTGTCTTTGAAGAATCTGTGAAGGGATATGTAGTGATGTCCGGAGGCTTGTGGTGAGCGAGGAAACGTCTTCCGATGAAACCAGCAGAGAAACGTTCTGAGCAACTACTTTGAGATGTCTGTGTTCGTCTAAAAGAGTTAAACCATTCCTTGGATTGAGCAGCTTGAAATCACTGTTTTTGTGGAATCTGAGGAAGGGTATCCTTATATGGAGAAAGAAATATCTTAAGGTAAAATCCAGAAGGAAGTTTTCTGTGAAACTTGTCTGTGTCGTCTTAATTCCTCTCACTCAGATAAGCCTCTCTTTTCATTGAGCAGTTTTCTAGCCCTGTGTATGTTTATCGTGTGATGGGATATTCGGGAGCACTTTGAGGATATCGGTGAAAAAAAAATATGTTCAGACCGAAACTGGAGAGAAGTTTTCCGAGGAACTGCTTTCTGACGTGTGCATTCCAGTCACAGTGTTATACCTCTCCTCTCATAAGCGTCGGGGAAACCCTTTTGGAGAAACAGATGCCAAGTGATATTTGGGAGCATGTTGATGCCAATGGTGAAAAGGGAAATAACCTCAGACATAAACTGGAAAGAATCTTTCTAGGAAATGACTCTGTGATATGTGTAATCATCTCACATAGATAAAGCTTTCTTTACATTATGCATCTTGGAAACTGTCATGGACGGATCCACGAAGGGACCCTTGGGAGCACATTCTGGACTATGGTGAAAAAGGAAATATCTTCAGATAAAATCTGGAAAGAAGCTTTCTGTGAATCTGCTTTTTGCTATATTTATTCATCTCACAAACATGAAGCTTTCTTTACATTACACAGCTTGGAAACGCCCTCATGGATGGATCAGTGAAGGGATATTTGGGATCACCTTCGGGCCTATGGTGAAAGAGGAAATATAGGCAGATAAAATCTGTGGAGAAGCTTTCTGAGAAACTGCTTGGTGATGTGTGCATTCCACTCAGGGTGTTATAACTTTCTTCTCATAAGGCACAGTTTGAACACTGTTCCTGTAAAACCAAAAGAGTGATACTCAGAGCACATTGAACACTATGGAAAAAAGTGAAATGTCGCCCAATAAAAAACAGAAGGAAGCACTTGAGGAAAAAACACTCTGAAATATCCATTCTTTTCACAGGGTTAAAGCTTACTTTACATTTCCCAGTTTGAAAGTCGGTCTTTGAGGGTTAGGCGAAGGGATTGTAAGTTGCAACCAGAGGCCTGTGTGAGGCAAGGAAATGTCTTCCATCAAGAATTGGAGAGAAGCTTTCTGCGCAATTCTTTTGTGATGTTTGTATTCATCTCATAAAGTTAAATCATTCTTTAGACTGAGCAGTTTGAAATTACTGTTTTTGTGGAATCTGAGAAAGGACATTTGGAAACGCTCTTTAGAATATCCTGAAAAAGAAATAAGCTCAGTTAGAAACCAGAAGGAAGCTTTCTGTGAAACTGCTCTGTGTCACGTGAATTCCGCTCTCACTGTTAATCTTGTCTTTTCATTGTGCTGTATCTTAACACTGTTTTTGTTTAGTCTGCAAAAGGATATTCTAGAGGGCTTTGAGGCTTATGGTGAGAAAGGAAACGTCTTCAGATAGAAACTGGAGAGAAGCTTTCTGAGGAGCTGCTTTGTGACGTGTGAATTCCAATCCCAGAAATATACCTTACTACTCCTACAGGATTCTGGATTCCCTTTTGGAGAAAAAGCTACCAAGAGATATTCGGAAACTGAAAAAGTGATATTTCGGAACTCATTGAAGACTACGGTGAATAGTGAAATATACAGAAATGAAGTCGAGGAAGAAGCGTTCCAAGAATCTGCTCTCTGATATGTGCATTCACTTCAGAGAGTTAATGCTTACTCTGTGTTGCCCAGTTTCAAAACTCTGTGTTTGAAGAATTTGTGAAGGGATATTCATTGACGCCCAGAGGATTGTGGTGAGCAAGGAAACGTCTTCCAAAGAAACCTGCAGAGAAACGTTCTGAGCAACTGCTTTGCGATGAGTGTGTTCGTCTCATAGAGTTAAACCATTCCTTAGATTGAGCAGTTTGAAATCACTGTGTGGAATGCCTACAAAACAAAGTAGTTCCTCAGAAAGCTTCTATCTAGTTTTCATCTGAAGATATCTCCTCTTTCACAGTAAGCTTGAATGTGCTCCCAAATGATCGTTCGCGAATCTGTGCATGACGGATGTTCCAAGCTGCGTAATGTAATTAAAGTTTTAATTATGCGAGATGAATAAATATATTTAACACAAAGCAGTTTCACAGAAATATTCTTTCCAGTTTTTGTCTGTGGATATTTCCTTTTTCACCATAGTCGTCGCTATACTCCCGAAATCTCTTGGTAGCTTCTTCTACAAAGGGGATTCCGGAATCCTCTAGGAGAAGAAAGGTATATTTCTGTGAGTGGAATGCACACGTCACAAAGCAGCTCCTCAGAAAGCTTCTCCCCAGTTTCTACCTGAAGACGTTTCCTTTCTCACCGTAAGCCTCAAAGACCTCCAGAATATCCCTTCACAGACTAAACAAACACAGTGTTATGATACAGCTCAATGAAAAGGGAAGCTTAACTGTGTGAGCAGAAATCACGTGACACAGAACAGTTTCACAGAAAGTTTCCTTCTGGTTTCTCTCTGAGGTTACTTCTTTTTCAGGATATTCTAAAGAGCATTTCCAAATGTCCTTTCTCAGATTCCACAGAAACAGTAATTTCAAACTGCTCAATCCAAAGAATGATTTAACTCTATGAGATGACTACAAACATCACAAAGGAGTTGCGCAGAAAGCTCCTCTCCGATTTTCGATGGAAGACATTTTTTTGCCTCACACAGGCCTCTGGTCACCACTTACTATCATTTCACAGAACCCTCAGAGACCGACTTTCAAACTGGGAAATGTAGAGTAAGCTTTAACCCTGTGAAAACAATGGACATGTCAGAAAGCAGTTTCTTCGAGTGCTTCTTTCTGTTTTTTATTGGACGACATTTCACTTTTTGCCATAGTCTTCAATGTGCTCTGAATATCACTCTTTTGGTTTTACAATTACAGAGTTCAAACTGTGACTTATGAGAAGAAAGTTATACCTCCCTGAGTGGAATGCACACATCACCAAGCAGTTTCTCAGAAAGCTTCTCTCCAGTTTTTATCTGATTATATTTCCTATTTCACCATAGGCCAGAATGTAATCCTACATATCCCTTCGTGGATCCCTCCACGAGGGAGTTTCCAAGCTGTGTAATATAAAGAACGCTTCATCTATGTGAGATGAATAGATATAGCAAAAAGCAGATTCACAGAAAGCTTCCTTCCAGTTTTATCTGAAGATATTTCCTTTTCACCATTTTCCAGAAAGTGCTCCCAGGGGTCCCTTTGTCGATCCGTCCATGACAGTTTCCAAGCTGCGTAATGTAAACAAATCTTTCTCTATGTGAGATATTTACACATATCACAGAGTAGTTTCCTACAAAGCTTCTTTCCAGTTTTTGTCTGAGGCTATTTCCTTTTCACCATCAGCATCAACATGCTCCTGAATATCACTTGGTACCTGTTGCTCCAACAGGGTTTCCCCGACGCTGTATGAGAAAAGAGGTATAACACTGACTGGAATGCACACATCACAAAGCAGTTCCTTGGAAAGCTTCTCTCCAGTGTCGGTGTGAACATATTTCCTTTTTCATCCTTCGCATCAAAGTGCTCCTGAATATCCCATCACAAACTAAACATACACAGGGCTAGAAAACTGCTCAATGAAAAGAGAGGCTTATCTGAGTGAGAGGAATTAAGATGACACAGAGCAGTTTCACAGAAAGCTTCCTTCTGTGTTTTACCTGAGGATATTTCTCTCTCCCTATTCTAAGGATCGTTCCCAAATGTCCTTCTTCAGATTCCACAGAAACAGTGATTTTAAGCTGCTCAATCCAAAGAATGGTTTAAATCTATGAGACGAATACACACATCACAAAGCAGTTACTCAGAACGCTTCTCTGAAGGTTTCATCAGAAGACGTTTCCTCGCTCAACACAAGCCTTTGGGCGTGACTAAATATCCCTTCACAGATTCTTCAAAGACAGAGTTTCAAAACTGGGCAACATTGAGTAAGCATTAACTCTGTGAAGTGAATGCACATATGAGAGAGCAGATTCTTGGAACACTTCGTCCTCGATTTTATTTCAGTATAATTCACTATTCACCATAGTCCTCAATGCCCTCCAAAATATCACTTTTTCGGTTTCACAGGAGTAGTGTTCAAATGCTGCCTTGTGAGAAAAGAGGCATAACTTCCTGAGTGGAATGCTAAATCACAAAGTAGTTTCTCAGAAAGCTTCTCTCCAGTTTTTATCTGGGGATATCTACTCTTTCACCATAGGCCTGAATGTGTTCCCGAATGTCCCTTCGCGGATCCGTGCATGATGGGGTTGCCAAACTGCGTTATATAAGAAATGTTTTACCTATGTGAGATGAATAAATATATGTAACACAAAGCAGTTTCCCAGAAATATTTCCAGTATTTGACAGGATATTTCCTTTTCACCATAACCCTCCCTATACTCTCGAATGTCTCTTGGTAGATCTTTCTCCAAAAGGGATTCCCGAATCCTCTAGGAAAAGAATGGTATATTTCTCTGAGTGGGATGCAGACGTCACAAAGCAGCTCCTCAGAATACATCTCTCCAGATTCTATCTGAAGACGTTTCCTTTCTCACCGCGAGTCTCAAAGGTCTCCTGAATATCCCTTCGCAGACTAAACAAAAACAGTGTTATGATACTGCTCAATGAAAAGGGAAGCTTAACTGTGTGAGAGGAATTCACGTGACACAGAGCAGTTTCACAGAAAGCTTCCTTCTGCTTTCTCTCTGAGGTTATTTCTTTTTCAGGATATTCTAAAGAGCATTTCCAAATGTCCTTTCTTTCTCAGATTCCATAGAAACAGTGATTTCAAACTGCTCAATCCAAAAAATAATGTAACACTATAAGATGAATACAAACATCACACAGAAAGCTTCTCTCCAATTTTTGATGGAAGACATTTCCATGCTCAACACAGGCCTCCAGTTGCCACTTACTATCCCTTCGCAGATCCTTCAAAGACCGATTTTAAGCTGGGAAATGTACAGTAAGCTTTAACCCTCTGAAAAGAATGGACATAGCAGTTTCTTCGAGTGCTTCTTTCTGTTTTTTATTGAATGACATTTCACTTTTGCCACAGTCTTCAATGTGCTCCAAATATCTCTCTTTTGATTTTACAGGAACAGTGTTCAAACTGTGCCTCGTGAGAAGAAATTGATAACTCCCTGAGTGGAATGCACACATCACCAAGCAGTTTCTCAGAATGCTTCTCTCTAGTTTTTATATGAGTATATTTCCTGTTTCACCAAAGGTCAGAATGTGATCCCAAATATCCCTTTGCGGATGCATCCACGAGCGAGTCTCCAAGCTGTGTAACGTAAAGAAATCTTCGTCTATGTGAGATGAATAAACATAGCAAAAAGTAGATTCACAGAAAGCCTCTTTCCAGTTTTTATCTGAAGATATTTCCTTTTACACCACAGTCCTGAATGGGCTCCCGAAGGTCCTTTTGTGCATCCATCCATGACAGTTTCCAAGCAGCGTAATGTAAATAAAGAAAGCTTTTTTTCTGTGAGATGATTACACGTATCACAGAGTAATTTCCTGGAAATCTTCTTTCCAGTTTTTGACTGAGGCTATTGCCCTTTTCACCATTGCGATCAACATGTTCCTGAATATCACTTGGTATTTGTTTCTTCAAAAGGGTTTCCCCAATGCTGTATGAGATGAGAGGTATAACACTGTGAGTGGAATGCACACATCACAAAGCAGTTCCTCGGAAAGCTTCTCTTCAGTTTCGGTCTGAACATATTTCCTTTTTCACCGTAAGCCTCAAAGTGCTCCCGAATATCCCATCACACGCTAAACATACACAGGTTTAGAAAACTGCACAATGAAAAGAGAGGCTTAACTGAGCGAGAGGATTTAAAATGGCACAGAGCGGTTTCACAGAAATCTTCCTTCTGGATGTTACCTGAGGATATTTCTTTCTCCATATTCCAAGGATCGTTCCCCAATGTCCTTCCTCAGATGCCACAAAAACTGAATTCAAGCTGCTCATTCAAAAGAATGGTTTAACTCTATGAGATGAAGACACAAATCACAAAGCAGTTGCTCAGAATGTTTCTCTGCAGTTTTCATTGGTAGACGTTTCCGTGCTAACCTCAAGCACCAGGCATCAATAAATATCCCTTCACAGTTTCTTCAAAGACAGAGTTTCGGAACTCAGCAACATAGAGTAAGCATAAACTCTGTGAACTGAATGCACATATCTGAGAGCAGATTCTTGGAACGCTTCTTCCTCGATTTTATTTCTGTATATTTCAATATTCACCATAGTCCTCAAAGCACTTCGAAATATCACCTTTTGTTTATACAGGAACGGTGTTCAAATGCTGCCTTGTGAGTAAAGAAGTATAACTCCCTGTGTGGAATGCATACATCACAAAGTAGTTTCTCAGAAAGCTTCTATCCAATTTTTATCTGAAGATATCTCCTCTTTCACCATAGGCCTGAATGTGCCCCCGAATGTCCCTTTGCAGATGCGTGCATGGCACAGTTTCCAAACTGGGTAATATAAGAAAAGTTTTAACTATGCGAGATGAATCAATATATGTAACGCAAAGCAGTTTCACAGAAATCTGCTTTCCACTTTTGTCTGAGGACATTTCCTTTTCACCATAGCCGTCCCTATACTCCCGAATGTCTCTTGGTTGCTTTTTCTCCAAAAGGGATTCCGGAATCCTCTAGGAGAAGAAAGGTATATTTCTGTGAGTGGAATGCACACGTCACAAAGCAGCTCCTCAGAAAGCTTCTCTTCAGTTTCTATCTGAAGACGTTTCCTTTCTCACCGTAACCCTCAAGTCGCTCCTGAATATCCCTTTGCAGAATAAACATAAACAGTGTTATGTTACTGCTCAATGAAAAGGGAAGCTTAACTGTGTGAGTGGAATTCACGTGACACAGAGCAGATTCACAGAAACCTTCCTTCTTGTTTATCTCTGAAGTTATTTCTTTTTCAGGATGTTCTAAAGAGTGTTTCCCAATGACCTTTCTCAGATTCCACAGAAACAGTGATTTCAGACTGCTCAATAGAAAGAATGATTTATCTCTTTAAGATGAATACAAACTGTCTGGACTGAGGAAAGGAGAGAACAGAATAACAAAGGGACTAAAATGACGCATTTCCGGGTTCTTCATTGTCAACTTTCCCGCGCCCGGGAAAGACACAGGTCGACTGCGCTGGCGCAGTCTGACGTCTGATGGAGAAAATCGAAACCCACCTAGGCGCGCCTACCGCCCCGCCCCCTACCCACCTATGTCCCGCCCACTGCCCTCCCACTCCCAAGTCTAGGACATAAAAGCCACTCCTGGCCGGCGCGTGGTGCAAAGTTCCTCTGCCCCTCCTCTTATGCGGGTCCCAGGAAACTCGTCTGAGAACGCCGGAGCGACTTTCTCGGCCTCCGCCGCTGGAGACTGGTGAACCTCGCCCCTCCTTCACATTGGCTAGTTAATAAAGTTTTCTTTTACACCGCCTATTGCCTTTTCTCTGGCACTTACTCTGATTGTCATCTGGAGCAAATCAGGTTGGTGCCAAAACCCGGGAGGAGACCCCTCTTCAGGGCCCCCCAAGGTCTGATGAGCCTCCTCCCTCAAAGCCCCAGACGGACCAGGACCTGGACATCGCTTTCCCCACCTCCAAGTCTCCTAGGGGTGAGTACCTTTTGCCTCCCTCTCATATTCCTTGGCCAGAAGTCCTGAGCAGGCCCAAGGCTTTTTCTCCGCTCACCAGGTGTCCCAGGGAAGTTCCCAAAGGCAGAGACNACATCACCAAGCAGTTTCTCAGAGTGCTTCTCTCCAGTTTTTATCTGACTATATTTCCTATTTCATCATAGGCCCGAATGTGATCCCAAATATCCCTTCGCAGATCCAACCACGAGGGAATTTCAAATTATGTAATGTAAAGAAACTTCATCCAAATAAGATGAATACACATAGCAAAAACAGATTCACAGAAAGCTTCTTTCCAGTTTTATCTGAAGATATTTCTTTTTTCACCATAGTGCTAAATGTGCTCCTGAAGATCCCTTCGTGGGTCCGTCCATGATAGTTTCCAAGCTGTGTAAAGTAAAGAAAGCTTTATCTATGTGAAATGATTACACATATCACAGAGTAGTTTCCCAGAAAGCTTCTTTCCAGTTTTAGTCTGAGGCTATTTCCCTTTTCACCATCGGCATCAACATGCTCCCGAATATCACTTGGTACCTGTTTCTTCAAAAAGGTTTCCCGGACGCTGTATGAAAAGAGAGGTATAACACTGTGAGTGGAATGCAGAGGTCACAAAGAAGTTCCTTGGAATAATTCTTGGAAAGATTCTCTCCAGTTTCGGTCTGAATGTATTTCCTTTTACACTGCAAGCCTCAAAGTGCTCCCGAATATCCAATCACACGCTAAACATACACAGGGTTAGAAAACTGCTCAATGAACAGAGAGGCTGAACTGAGTGAGAAGAATTAAGAAGACACAGAGCAGTTTCACAAAAAGCTTCCTTCTGGATTTTCCTGAGGATATTTCTTTCTATGGATTGTTCACAGATGTCCTTCCTCAGATTCCAAAAAAAACAGTGATCTCAAGCTGCTCAACGAAAAGAATGGTTTACCTCTATGAGACAACTACACACATCCCAAAGCAGTTGCTCAGAAAGTTTCTCTGCAAGTTTCATCGAAAGACATTTCCTTGCTCACCACAAGCATCCGGGCATCACTAAATATCCCTTCACAGACAATTCAAAGACAGAGCTTCAGAACTAGGCAACATAGAGTAAGCATTAAAACTGTGAAGTGAATGCACATATCAGAGAGCAGATTCTTGGAACGCTTCTTCCTCGATTTTATTTCAGTATATTTCACTATTCGCCATAGTCCTCAATGCGCTCTGAAATATCACTTTTTCGGTTTCACAGGAAAAGTGTTCCAACTCTGCCTTGTGAAAAAAGAGGTATAACTCCCGGAGTGGAATGCATACATCAGAACGTAGTTTCTCAGAAAGCTTCTCTCCAGTATTATCCGAAGATATCTCCTCTTTCACCGTAGGCCTGAATGTGCTCCCAAATGTCCCTTCGTGGATCCTTGAGTGACAGAGTTTACAAACTGCGTAATATAAGAAAAGTTTTAACTATGCGAGATGAATAAATATATCTAACACAAAGCAGTTTCACAGATATCTTCTTTCCAGTTTCTGTCTGAATATATTTCCTTTTTCAACATAGCCTTCCCTATACTCCCGAATGTCTCTTCGTTGCTCTTTCTCCAAAAGGGATTCCGGAATGCTCTAGGGGAAGAAAGGTATATTTCTGTGAGTGGAATGCACACGTCAAAAAGCAGCCCCTCAGAAAGCTTCTCTCCAGTTTCTATCTGAAGACGTTTCCTTTCTCACCATAAGCCTCAAAGTGCTCCAGAATATCCATTCTCGGACTAAATAAAAACAGTGTTATGATGCTGCTCAATGAAAAGAGAAACTTAACTGTGTGAGCGGAACTCACGAGACACAGAGCAGTTTCACAGAAAGCTTCCTTCTGGATTTTACCTGAGGATATTCCTTTCTCCATATTCTAAGGATCGTTACCAAATGTCCTTTCTCAGATGCCACAAAATCAGTGATTTCAAGCTGCTCAATCCATAGAATGGTTTAACTCTATGAGGTGAACACACACATCGCAAAACAGTTGCTCAGAAAGTTTCTCTGCAGGTTTCATCAGAAGACTTTACCTTGCTCACCACAAGCCTCCAGGCGTCACTAAAGATCCCTTCACAGATTCTCCAAAGACAGAGTTTCGAAACTGGGAAACATAGACTAAGCATTAACCATGTGAAGTGATTGCACATATCAGAGAGCAGTTTCTTGGAACGTTTTTTCCTCGATTTTATTTCAGTGTATTTCACTATACACCATAGTCCTCAATGCGCATGGAAATATCACCTTTTCGGTTTCAAAGGAACAGTGTTAAAACACTGCGTTGTGAGAAGAGGTATCACTCCCTGAATGGAATGCATACATCAGAAAGTAGTTTCTCAGAAAGTTTCTATCCAGTTTTTATCTGAAGATATCTCCCCTTTCACCGTATGCCTGAATGTGCTCCCGAAAGTCCCCTCGTGGATGCATGCATGACAGAGATTCCAAACTGCATAATACAAGAAAAGTTTTAACTTT
>NW_016816091.1:0-840 GCF_001698545.2 Rhinopithecus bieti
GGATCACAGCCGGCTGTGGGCTGAACGGCCGGAGGGAGGGCGCGGAGGAGTCCGGCGGGCGCGGGGACCGAGCTCCGGGCCTTGCGCCCCCAACCTGGCTGCCTGGAGAGGGACCCCCGCCCAGGCCCCGCCCCAGCCTCAGTTTCTCCCTGTGAGGTCGGGCGAGGACGATGGCGTCTCGGCTCAGCCCTGGCGTCGGGTCCCTGCCTCCCCTCGCTCGCCATCCCCACCCCTTGGCCGGCTCGGGGGCGCGGCGCTGCCCCGTGGGGAACCTCCGCCCTCGACTCCCGCAGTCGCCTCCGCCAGGAGTCCCCCTCTTCCCTTCGGCCTCCTGCCATCTTCCCCGGCCTCCGGTCACCATTCTGCGCCTGTGCCCCACCCCCTCCAGCCTGAACTCATTTCCCGACCTACATATGCGGCCCCTTCCCCCAGTACCAGGGCCCGGGCAGCCTGTGACCGGGAGCGCTGAGGACAGCAGCCCCCGCCGGGAGCCTGCCCGGCTTTGGGCCTCAGTTTCCCGCTGTCGTGTGTGGGCGGAAGCCGGGGAGGGGCAGGAGTGGCTGCCGCCTGTGCGCTCCTCTCGCTCCGGGAGAGGCCTCGCGCGTGCGGTGCCGACCTGGGGCCGCCGAACACCCCGGCGCCAGCCCCGACCCCCTGCGATTCCCGGGCCTCCCCGCCCGGCTGCGTCGCGCAGTGTCCAGGCGGCTCCTTTCCCTAGTGCCGCGCCCCGCCTCAGTTTCCCCCGAGCATAAGGTGGCCGGGGATGCTCCGGGCGCCCAGGCTGGGCACGGCGGGGTGGCGGCCGCGGCCATCTTGCGGCTCCGCGCCGGCCCCCCCTCC
>NW_016816092.1:0-1406 GCF_001698545.2 Rhinopithecus bieti
CTGACCAACATGGCGAAACCCTGTCTCTACTAAAATACAAAAAATTAGCTGAGCATGGTGGCGGGCTCCTGTAATTGCAGCTACTCAGGAAACTGAGGCAGGAGAATCACTTGAACCCAGGAGGTGGAGGTTGCAGTGAGCTGAGATTATATCACTGCACTCCAGCCTGGGTAACAAGAGTGAAACTGTGTCTCAAAAAAAAAAAAAAAAAAAGTGTCCGGGCGCGGTGGCTCAAGCCTGTAATCCCAGCACTTTGGGAGGCCGAGACGGGCGGATCACAAGGTCAGGAGATGGAGACCATCCTGGCTAATACGGTGAAACCCCGTCTCTACTAAAAAAAATACAAAAAACTAGCCGGGCGACGAGGCGGGTGCCTGTAGTCCCAGCTACTTGGGAGGCTGAGTCAGGAGAATGGCGTAAACCCGGGAGGCGGAGCTTGCAGTGAGCTGAGATCTGGCCACTGCACTCCAGCCTGGGTGACAGAGCAAGACTCCGTCTCAAAAAAAAAAAAGAAAAAAGAAAAGAAAAGGATTAGCCATGAGCACCCCCAGATCCTGTGGATTAAGTGACATGGCTGGGATGGTCTCCTTCTCTAGATATCTTCTAGTATGCCTGAGTCTGGCCTTGAGGACAGAAGAGGTGAAGGAGGGAGGGGATACCTGAAGCTGGGAAGCTGGGATCCTTCAGATGTCCAAGAAGTGCCCCTGATCGCTGCCCCTTTTTTTTGCCAGGCAACCATCGGCTTGATCAGGAATCTGGCCCTGTGCCCAGCCAACCATGCCCCACTGCAGGAGGCAGCGGTCATCCCCCGCCTCGTCCAACTGCTGGTCAAGGCCCACCAGGATGCCCAGCGCCACGTAGCTGCAGGCACACAGCAGCCCTACACGGTATGTGAGCTGGTGGTGCCTGTGACAACCTTCCTGGGGGGTCATGTGTCCTCTGTGGGTGTGTGTGTGAATGCAGAGGTCAGTTGCAACTGATGCCAGTTCCAAGAGCCTGTGAAGTTCATTCGGCTGACAGCACCTGTCCCATGCCCCTGCCTCCTCTCTCGCAGGATGGTGTGAGGATGGAGGAGATTGTGGAGGGCTGCACCGGAGCCCTGCACATCCTCGCCCGGGACCCCATGAACCGCATGGAGATCTTCCGGCTCAACACCATCCCTCTGTTTGTGCAGGTGAGTCTGGGGCCAGTGGGCAGGAGAGGTCCCCCCACCACTGCTTAGAGGGCAAGGTTAGGAGTCCCAGATTTTGGGGCCTGGACCAGGCATCAAGAGGTCTTTGGAAGAGTTTGGAGGAAAGTGGCCACACCAGATTGACTACTTAGCAACCCACTGCATAGGCATGGCTTTCTAAGCTTCAAAGCAAGGAAAGAGAACACAAATGGAAAAAACAAAACAAAAAAAACTT
>NW_016816093.1:0-1193 GCF_001698545.2 Rhinopithecus bieti
CAGCACTTTGGGAGGCTGAGGCGGGTGGATCACGAGGTCAGGAGTTCAAGACCACCCTGTCTCTACTAAAAATACAAAAATTAGCTGGGCATGGTGGCGCATGCCTGTAATCCCTGCTACTCAGGAGGCTGAGGCAGGAGAATTGCTTGAACCGGGACCCAGGAGGCAGAGGTTGCAGTGAGCTGAGATCGCACCACTGCACTCCAGCCTGGGCTACAGAGGGAGACTCTGTCTCAAAAAAAAAAAAAAAAAAAAAAAAAAAAAAAAAAAAAAAAAAAACTATAAAAGAGGAAGATTAAAAATATTCAATTCTATTTGATTATCCTTAACAATGCTATTTATATTCACTTTCAAACCCCTAGAATGACAGTGTTTACTAATTGCAGAACAAATGTAAGGCTGAAAACATTAAATGTTTGCAGTAACTGAAAAAAATACCAATAGCCTAAAATTCCATCAATAGAGGATCAAGTAAATAAATTGTAGTTCTAATACACAGGGAAATATTACACAGAAATTCGAAAGAGTGAGATCAATTCAGATGTACTGATCTGGAATCCTATCTGAGGGACTCTGTAAAGGGGGTCAAGGGAAGGGGACTGCTCTGTTTTATGGGGGGAAAATGTTTATAAATGCATAGAAAACTCCTGGAAAAACAGAAAGTGTTAAGTGGTTGCCTCTCTCTGGAGCCTGGGACTTGGGGTGGGAGAGGACAGGTGAAGGAAAAGTCCATTTTATTTCTCATTTTATATCCTTTTAAAAACTATCACATATAACTTTTATACTTAGAAGAATAAACTTAAATTTAATGCTGAACACTAAGGGTTTAAATGGGGAGGCACATTTACATAAGCATTTTTTTTTTAAGGGCAGAGAGGAAAAAAGCATGAATCATACCCAGAAGTTACCTGAACAATGGTGAATCCGGATCTGAGAATAATATCTTGTATCTCCTCCTCTTTGTCAACAATATCTGGTTTGATAATGGCCAGAGTTTTTTCTACATATATCTGAGGTGGAGGCATTGATATCTCCATTATGGCTTTTCAGGGCACAAATTGCGAGTTTCTTAACAGTATCAACTGCAATGACATGCATTTCCCCCCCATCGCAAATTCAATGTAATTATGATTAAGAATAGCCATAGTAGGTACTTGATTTTATTAACTGATGAAGGTAGAAACTGCTATTTT
>NW_016816094.1:0-1419 GCF_001698545.2 Rhinopithecus bieti
AAAAAAAAAAAAAAAAAAAAAAAAAAAAAAAAAAAAAAAATTAATGCTTACAGTCTGCTCCTGGGAATATAAATTAATACAACCTCTATGGAAAACAGTATGGAGATTTCTCAAGGAACTAAAAATAGATCTTCCATTCAATCCAGCAATCCCACGACTGGATATCTACTCAAGAGAAAAGAAGTCACTATATCAAAAAGGCACCTGTATGTGGATGTTTATTGCAGCACAATTCACAAAGCAAAGATATGGAATCAAGCTAAGTGCCCATAAACTGATGAATGGATAACGAAAATGTGGCATAGATACACCATGGAATACTACTCAGTCATAATAAGGAAAAAAATAATGTCTTGCAGCAACTTGGGTGGAACTGGAGGTCATTTTTCTAAGCAAATTAACTCAAGAATCAAAAACCAAATACTGCGTGTTCTCGCTTATAAGTAGAAACTAAGCTATGGGTACACAAAGACATGCAGGCTGGTGTAATGGACATCGGAGACTCAGAAAGGAAGACGATGGGAGGGGGATGCAGGATGAAACACTACCTATTAGGTACAATGTACTCTACCCGGATGATGGACGCACTAAAATCCTAGACTTTGTTACATTTATCCATATAACCAAAAACCACTTGTACCACTCAAGCTAGTGAAATAAAAATAAGGAAAGAATTACTATGGACCGATTACTTCTCTCTATCTTCCATTTTCCTTTTAAAAGCCTTTTAAATAAGATTGTCTACTGTGGTTATGCTAGGCTTACCCACCATTGTAGGTTGCCTATAGAGGAATAGATAACTTGTTTCTTCAGTTCATATGTCTTTAGATTGAGAGGAATGGTGTAGTAAAGCTGTACTTAAGGCACTACAACCAAAGAACCTCATCCACACTTGGACCTGATTTTGAAGCCAACATCCTGGATTTTGAGCTGAAAACATAAATGGATGTGAGTTTGGGGAGGGGAGCAGTAGGAAGAGTTTATGGTATTTTCATGTCGAGGTAATATAAATAATTTGTGGCCAGAGTAAGAACTGTGGTGGTTTTTAAATATGTCCACAAGTTCTTTTATAGTCCTCCTTTCAAAAGATGGAGCCAATTCCCTCTCCCTTTAAGTGTGGCATTACTTAATGACTTGTTTTTAACAAATAGGGTGTTGTTAAAGTGACAAGTTTTGATACCTGAAAGTGGGACATAAAGGGCATTGTGGACTCCTCCTTACTCTGTCTCTCATTTGGTCAGGTGTTCTGGGAGATACCAGCTGCCATGATGTAAGAATGCTCAAGTAGCCCGATGGAGGAGTCCAAGTGGCATGGAACTGAGGCCTCCAGCAAACAAGGTTGTGAGTGAGCCCTCTTGGAAACAGATACATCAACCCCACTCAATGGTAAAATGATGGCAGCCCTGGCTGACATCTTTA
>NW_016816095.1:0-14444 GCF_001698545.2 Rhinopithecus bieti
AAAAAAAAAATCACAACTGAAGAAATCCTTGCATTTCATTGATGTTGGAGAGACAATTGGGAAATGTATAGTGTCAATTTTTAAAACCACAAGTTGATCTTATTTAGAACCCTTCAAAATCTTCCTATTGCTCTTAAAATAAAATGCAAACCCCTTATTCTGGTCTCTTCCACCTATTCACCACATCCCTGTCCTCTTTCTGTCACATAACTCTGAAGTCAGTCATTTCCTGTCTGTTTCCAGAATCCTGCCAGACCCTCTTGCTTCCCACACCTCTGTCCCCACTCTTTCCTCTGCTTGGGTGCTGTTGGTATCTGTGGAGGGTCGAATTGTGTTCTCCTCCCGCAAATTCATATGCTGAAGTCCTAACTCCCAGTACCTCAGAACATGGCCTTATTTGGACATAGGGTATTTGGAGATATAATTAGTTAAAATGAGGTCCTGTGGGAGTAGGGTGGGCTCCTTATCCAATATGATCAATATAAGTGTCCTTATAAAAAAAGGAAATGTGGACACAGACACCTGTGCAGGGAGACCACCACATAACCATCAAGACAGAGAGCGGGGTGATGCATTTACAAGCCAAAGAAAGCCCAAGCTTGCTGGCAAACCACCAGAAGCCAGGAGGTGTGGAAGTCTCCCCCAGAGCCCTGAGAAGGAACCAACTCTGTGGATGCCTTGTTCTCAGACTTCCAGCCTCCATAACTGTAAGACAATAAATTTTGGTTATTTAGGCCACTCAGTTGTGGGGCTTTCTTATGGCAGCCTTGGCAAACTAATACAGGACCACATCATTCTTCACGTCTTGACTTAAATCTCATTTCCTCAGGGTAAGCTTCTTGACCACCTAGTTGGCACAGTATTTTCTACCAAAGCTCCTGTTGATTTCCTTCGGAGCACTGAGACAACCTGTGACTACTGTGTTGGTTTGCTTGTTTATTTGTCTGTTGCCTTCACCTTCACTAGAGCACCAGGGGCATTGGGCGTAGAGGTCTTGTCTGGCTCTTGCTGTCTTCACAGCAGCTCTCAGAGTGCCTGGAGCATCCCCGTGCTCACTAAACATGGATGATAAATGACGCCAAGATGAATCAAAGGTTAAGGAGACTGCGCCAAGAGCTGTGCATGTGAATCGCCATGCACATTTGGTATTTAGCAGAGATAAAGTTCTTTAAGGAAGTGAGAACTTTTAAAATGTTCTCAATCCTTTGTTTTATGACACTCTTCTGTCTTTCTGATTGGCAAATTTCCAAACATTTTCAAATAGAATAAAGGTGTATTATTCAGAACGCTATGAAGTTTGGGAAGGAAGAGAACACACTGAACATCATCACGCTTCATATGCTGAGACTAAAGGCTTACAGAGAAATAGTTAACGTTGTAGCAAATGAACAAAGAACCTGAATAGACTTTTTCCATACAAGACATACAAATGGCCAACAGGTGTATGCAAAAGTGCTCAACATCATGAATCATCAGAGAAATGCAAATCAAAATCACAAAGAGATATACCTCCCTCCTGTTAGAAGGGCTATAAAAGGGAACCTTTGCACACTTGGTGGGAATATAGACAGATGCAGCCATTATGGAAACCAGTATGGAGGTTCCTCAAAAAATTAAAATGGAATTACCATTTGTATGACAGTACCAAATGAAACCACCACGCAATCCAGCAATCCCACTTCTGGGTACATATCAAAACGAAATCAAACCAACATCGTGAGGAGATGTCTGCTCCCTTGTGTTCACTGCAGCACTATTTCCAATGGCCAAGATGTGGAAACAACCAAGTGTGCACCAATAGATGAACAGAAAACAAATTGTGGTTCATATATACAATGGAATATTACTCAACCATAAAAAAGAGAAAGAGATCCTATCTCACTTGCAACATGGGTGAACTTGGAAGACATTACGCTAAGTGAAATAAGCCAGACACAGAAAGACAAACATTGTGTGGTTTCATTTACATGTGGAGTTTGCAAATGTTAAACTCATAGAAGCAGAAAGTAAAATGGTGTTTGCCAGGGATCGGAAGTGGAATGGAGAGGTGTTAGCCAAAAGATAACTTTTAGTTATGTATAATATCCTAAGTTCTGGGAGCTAATCACAGCAGGGGGTTGGCCGATGTTTTAATTCATTTGTGGTAATTGTTACACAATATATAGATCTCAAATAATCATGTTTCCTGTGAAGATGTTAAATCTTTATTTGACAATTACATATTTTATTTTTACTTACTTAAAATATTTATTTATTTATTTATTTATTTATTTATTTATTTATAGACAGGGCCTCCTTCTGTCACCCAGTCTGGAGTTCAGTGGCATGATTATAGCTCACTGCAGACTTGAACACCTGGTCTCAAGGGAACCTCCTGCCTCAGCCTTTCAAGTAGCTAGGACTGTAGGTGCACGCTACCACACCCTCCTAATTTTGTGTGTGTGTGTGTGTGTGTGTGTGTGTGTGTGTGTGTGTAGACCGTCTTGCTATATTTCCCAGGCTGGTTTTGAAATCCTGTCCTCAAGCGATCCTCCTGCCTTGACCTCCCAAAGCTCTGAGATTACAGGAATGAGCCACCATGCCTGGGTGACAATTAAATATTTTAAAATAAGAAAACAAACATAAACACTATTAAACATTTCTTCAAATATACAGATGACCAGTGAACCAAGTAGTCTCCTAAATTTAGGTTACAAATTTGAAATGTATTCTTTAAAATATCTTTAATATCCGAAACTATTATAGTAATTGCTCTCCAAACGTCAAGGCAAAGCTATAGACACTGTGTCCCTCTGTCTTTAAAGGTAAAAGGACTACTTTATAGTTTGTCACCAGAGAGAAATAATGAATATTTCACATATTTCACAGCCATTTGGGAAATTATGCCAAAAAACACTTCAGGAAGTTTTCAAAGTTGAAAGCCTTCCTTTGGGGAAGGAAAAACATACGCACGCACACACACACACAGACACAGACACACAGACACATACACACACACAGAAATCCAGGCAATTTTAGAGAATGTGTTTTCCCTTCAGAACAGGGCAGAATGAGTATTACCCAAAACTGGGCAATATATTACTCAATGTAAACTCATGATTTTCAGAAAATAGTTGCAACAAAATGACCCCCACTTCCCAGTTTCTTATAAAATGGAAGGAACTATTACATAAAGTAATAGTCAAACATGCTCAAGAATGGTTCAACTTGAGGCCAATGACCTTTGAACTTTGACTGATAGTTCTTTCAATCCCATCACTGTTCTATTGTTGCACAAAATTTAACTTGACTTTGTGTTTATTCAACTTGGACTTCACAATAATGTTCTTTGCAAGGCAGGACTGTTATCTGTGGCTTTTGTATTGGCAACTGCTCTGGCAAGCATGGAACCCTCGTTTTCCATGACTTTCTAACCCCCTAAATTGCAGCACCTCGGAGGGGAGCCCCAGTGGCCAAGACAGAAGTGGTCCTAGTGATCCTGGGGAGAAAACTGAGCATCAGCTTGCAGACCTGCAGTTCCTGATTTAATCATAGTTATAAATACTTAGGTTTTCAGGTATATGCCTTCACGTTACGCATTCCTAGGTTGAATGTACAGTTCTAAAGTCTGTGATTATAGGTGGAGATGATGTTGGTGCCATTACTCAGATGCCACGGTGGAAATCAACATGTCAACCTACCAGACTGTAAGCAAACGGCTTAGAAGGCTGGGACTTTCATTCATTTGGTTCACTGCTGTATCCCTAGTGCTGGGAAATGTTCCTGAGCACTCAACAAATATTACTTGAGTGATTATTTTATGAAACTTTGTTTCAATTTTAGGAAGCTAAATTAAAAACCCATTTGAAAGGGGTCAACTTTGAACGTGTCTTTACATTTCTTCCTTAGTCAAGATCCACTCGGAGAGATCCGGCACTATTGTGCTCAAGTAATATTGTCCTTACCCGACTCCCCTGAAAACAAATGAGTCCTAAGGCAGCCAGGCAGATCTTTTAGGATGTTCCATCCCACAAGTGAGATACAAACATGCTTCACCCAGGAGATGACTCTAGTTTCACTATACAAGATCCTTCAGCTTTTTTCACATTAGACTGAAGTGTTAGGTCAGATTTCCTCAGTATGGCAAAGGTGACTCTTTTTTTTTTGAGTCTTGCTCTGGCTCTGTCGCCCAGGCTGGAGTGCAGTGGCACAATCTGGCTCACGGCAAGCTCCGCCTCCCAGGTTCACGTCATTCTCCTGCCTCAGCTTCCCGAGTAGCTGGGACTATAGGTGCCTGCCACCACGCTTGGCTAAGTTTTTGTATTTTTAGTAGAGATGGGGTTTCACCATGTTGGCTGGGATGGTCTCGATCTCCTGACCTCGTGATCTGCCTGCCTCAGCCTCCCAAAGTGCTGGCATTACAGGCATGAGCCACCGCACCTACTTTTTTACACAGGCTTCCAGAAAGGCTGTAGTTTCCACAGAGATTCATTATTATATGCATCTCATTAAAGGGCTAAGAAATACTTCTTGACTGTATCAGTACCATGCGGGTGTTTTGGTTTGTTGGTACGTATTTGGTTTGCAGTGACATGTCATCAAGGGCCTAAGAACAGAAATTCATTCTATCTTATGTTTTATGAGTTTAGAGGCCTGGAAAATTGCAAGTAACACCCATGCTTCAGGGAGGCCCCGGGACTAAGGAAAGGGGGCAGTCTGTGAGTCCTCCAGTTTCCCAGCTAATCAATGAAGTGAACAGTGCAAGGTTGTGGAAAAGATGTTCTCTCTTATTTGGGACATATATAATTTGTTGCACCTGAGGCATGTGTAGGAGTTAATGTGTCCAGAGCTCAGAAGTTACAGATTTTGAGTCCATCAGCAAATAGTGATATCTGAAGCCCTGGGCGTGGAGGAGAGCACCCAAAGATAAAGCATGTAGAATGAGAAAATAAGAGGGTTGAGGATAGAATGCCTGGAAACACCATAATTTAGGGGGCTGGCAGCAGATGAGGAGCCGGCCAAGAACTAGAATAGGACAGCAGGCTGTCACATGGGCATCGCAGAGAGCAGGCTGCACAGTCAGCATTTTTAAATCCTACACAGAGACGGAGGAGATGAGGATTGGAAATGGTTCCTTAGAAAGATCACTAGAAGGAAATACATAAAAATATCCACAGGTCTATTCCTGACTAGTGAGATGTCAGGTGGCTTATGTTCTTCTTTCACCATTCTTGCATCTTCCAAATTCTGTACAAAAAGACACTAGTTACATTTATATTAAAAAGCTATTAAAATATAATACAAGACTCTGATCAAGTCTGAAATATTTTATGAGAGCATGATGAAAAGAGCAAGTAATTATTAATTCACAAGTATTTCGATGCCTGTGTGCCGGGCACCATGCTAAAGATAAAACAATGAACAAGAGGACAGCTCTGTTGTTTGACAAAAAGGAACGGAGGCTGGTTTGGCAACGGAGGGATGTAGGGCTTGTGGGGCACAGTGGCAGGAGATGAGGCTGGAAAGGTCGTTTGGTGTCGGATTACAATGGACTTTATGTGTCTTGTCAAATAATGTGGCCTTTATTCTGAAGGTAACAGAGAGGCTTTTGAGGGGCAGTGTTAGGGTTGGAATTGTGCTTTACCTGAAGTTAATTTTCTACTGAATTTTGGCAGTAATGTGGCTGCTGACCTGAAGGAGTCCAAACAGGAGACCAGGAGCACAGGCAGCAGGCAAGTGCAATAACTGAATGAAGGCAGTGCCCTGGGCATGGGCCAGGCCCAGAGATATTTAGGGGTAGTGTCAATAGGATATGACTGATTGGATGCATGTTGCACAAAGCAGGACATTAAGAAAAAAAGGAACAAACTTCTTCCTGCTTATCAAAGACCATAATTAAGGCAATTGCCTTTCCTGAAACATGTTCCTTTGGAAGTCAAGCATGAGCATCACAATAGTTGGGAAGTTATCTGTACCCAGCAAGTGAGTTTCCAGTTAGCCTCATGCATGGATAAGTGGTTAGGATACAGGATACAGGTTCGTGGCCCCAGCCCTGTCTGGCTTCCCTGAAATCACACCACAGAGGCAGCTGCCTTTTATAAACACAAGGCAGGCAGTGTTAGCTGGTCCAACTAGACCTCATTATTTCTTTCACCTGGGGCCTGTGCACAGAGGCTGATGACATGAGAGTGGAATCTCACGTGTGTGGTGAATGAGAAGTTCAAAGTGACACCTTGCATTCCTCCCTTCCTCTCGACTCTCCTCTTCCCGCTCCAGGGAAAATAAAGGAAGATGATTGTTTTGGTACAGGAGAAAAAAAAAAAAAAAGAATACTAGGTTTTTAACTTGTGTCCCCGGGTTGGGTAAAGAATGACTATTCTATAGTTTGTATAGACTTTACCTTAGTGATCATTGCTATATGACATAAGAAAGTCAGTGGCTGGGCCAGGCGCTGTTGCAGGTCTGTAGTCCCAGCTACTTGGGAGGTTGAGGCAGGAGGATCGCTTGAGGCCAGGAGTTCAAGGTTACAGTAAGCTATGATATAGCACAGCCTGGGTGAGGGAGCAAGACCCTCTCTCTGTCTCTTCTTTATTTGTTTTTGAGACAGAGTTTCTCTTTTATTGCCCAGACTGGAGTGCAATGGCACGATCTTGGCTCACCACCACCTCCGCCTCCTGGGTTCAAGCAATTCTCCTGCCTCAGCCTCCCCGAGTAGCTAGGATTACAGGCATGTGCCACCATGCCTGGCTAATTTTGTATTTTTAGTAGAGACAGGGTTTCTCCATGTTGGTCAGGCTGGTCTCGAACTCCCGACCTCAGGTGATCCTCCTGCCTCAGCCTCCCAAAGTGTTGAGATTACAGGCATGAGCCACCCCGCCCGGCCTACCCTGTCTCTTTAAAAAAAAAAAAAAAAAGTGAATATTACAATAGAGGGGATAAGGAATAATGTGTATGTGAGGTCTATTTCTGAGACCAGAGTCACAAAACAGAATCCTGAACCCTTAGCTATTTCCTTACCACACGCGTTTACTTGGATACTTTCATTTCTCCAGTCTATGTAATTCAATACTTTTGTGACAGAGAGGTGTTGGAGTTTTTTTTCTTATCTTTTTTTTTTTTTTTTTTTTTTTTTTTTTTNTAAGGCAACTGTTTACATACAAACAGCTATGGTCTCCCAGGAAGGAACTTTCTCTGTTGTGTACAGAAGTCTGGGGAAAGACTGATGAAACTGCATGCGAGGAAGAAACAAGTCTAACTAAATGTGAATCTATACTTTTTTTTTTAAAGCAAGGAACCACAAAGGGTAGGTCCCAAGGAAGTTGCATTGCTTGCTGCACCTGTCACGCGGGCTGTACCTTCTTCTCTCATTTATCTCCATTTACAAACTTGAAAACTGAGGCCTTCGGCTTTGGATGAAAACCGAGACCAGTGACTTAAGGAGGCCCAAGCCGAATTTTGCTGGAAGTGCTCCAGTATAAAGCCTCTCTCAGAACCAGCCACCACCAAGACGTCTTGAAGTCAAAGTAAGTCACACCCTTGTCCACCTCGCCCTGCAATGAAGAAACTTCGGTCGCACAGGCTCCATAACTCATCCTGGCGTGGGCTGTGACTTACTGGGGGATGGGCCTCCTTTTCGTTCTAGCTACTAAGTGGAGCGGAGTGCCAGGTGGTGTCAGAGGGCGGGGCGGCCCCTCCAATGGTGGCACCCCCAACCACGGATAAGGTTCCAATTAGGTAAGGACGCAAGCAATGCTGTCGTTTCGGCTGACTGCTCCTTTCATTCCTTGGAAGTGGTCAGTGTCACAAAACGAATTTTCATTCGCTCTAAGCAGTCACACCAGCCCTGCTAACCGGATGGTCGGAGCCCCGTGCTTTCGCCGGACGCCCTCTTGGAACCTTCAGGCCACCCAGAGGATGGACAGTCGGGTGCCCGCCCTCCTCCCCTACCTCCGCGGGCCTGCGCCCCCCACCCCGGACCGCGACTCGGGCGCTCTAGCGGCGCGTGCGGGCGCCCCTGGGTGCGAGCCACCGACTCACGAGCCGCTGCTTGTTGCTCCCGCCGCCGCGACCTGGGGAAGCGAAAATGAAATTGACTTTTCCGAGAAATGATGAAAGCGGCGCTGCCCGCCAATGAGCTGCGGCGGCGAACTTCCGCACCTCCGGGCCCGGCCGCTCGCGCCCTCCCTCCGCCTCCACCTCCTGGTTGCACAAGCTTGAAACAAACACTGGGGAGGAAGGGCGGAGGGAGGAGGGCGGAGAGGGGAGGCGAGGGAGGGAGCGCGGCCGGAGGAGGGCGGGGGGTGGGGGGATTTCCAGCCGCGGCTCTTCGCAGTTTCCTCTCCTTGTTTTGCTTTCGATCTGGACTGTTCTCAGGCAAGCCGGGGAGTAACTTTTAGTTTTGCTCCTGCGATTATTCAACTGACGGGCTTTCATTTCCATTTCACACACCCTAGCAACACTTATACCTTGCGGAATTGTATTGGTAGCGTGAAAAAAGCACACTGAGAGGTAACATTTTTTCAAATAATAGTTGTGACTGTGCGTGTGTTTCTCTCGAGGGCATGTTTCTGGGGACTGTGGGGGGCCGTGTGTGTATGCGTGTCCTGATGCCTTGACACGATGTTTTGCAGACGGAAAATGCCGGGGTTCATAAATATTAATACCGATTTTTGGAGGAACAGTCGGCGCAATTATGGATCGTCTGATTTTAGGGGAAGCAGGTTCTGCTGCTGTTGCTGCTGCTACTGGGGCTGCTGAGGCTGCGAGGAGGAGGAGGAGGTAGAGAGGGAGGAGGAGGAGGAGGAGGAGGTTGGTGGAGGTTTAATTTCACTTTTGGATTTGCAGATGCGGAGAGGTGGCTCCCTGGACACAGACCTGCTGTGTGTGCTTCTGCGCCCCAGGTGTTGTGTGTGGGGGTGCAGGTCCGCTGGAGTCGGGCCTCATTTAAAACAAAATTGTGTGTATGTGCGTGTTTGTGTGTGCGCGTATGTGTGTGCAGCCACCGCCGCCAGCGGATCCGAAGGAGGGGAGCGGGTCCTTCTCGGTGCCCGCGGCGGCGTCTCTCCAGGCTGCCTCCACCGTAAATAAGCAGGCACCGCCGCCCGCCCGGCTGCCCGCGCCCGCGCCCCGGCCGGGAGCGCCTCCAGCCACGGTGCCAGAGGAAACCAGCGGGTTTCTTCTTTCGCCTCTTTTCGGGCTTCGCCTGCGGGCGCCCGCGCGGTCCGGCGGCGTCGCCTGCTTCGCCGGGCTCCCGGAGTCGGGGTCGCCGCGGCGGCGTCCGGGTGCCAGCGCCGGCGGCACAGGAGGGGGGCTCCCGAGCCGGGCCGGCGCGCCGGCTGGCCACGCCGCCCTGCTGTCCTGGGGCTGGGCCGCCGCCGCCGCCCGCTTCGGAAGGGACGCCGCGTCCCTCCTTCCCGCCCGGCCCGCGCCCGGTCGCTACCCTGGGGCTTTGCTCATTGCACTTGTCCCGGCGCTCGAGGGGCCTGGCGGCGCGTCCCCGGGAGGGCCGGCGCGCAGGGGCAGCCGCCCGGCCGCGGCTAGCGCCGTGCGCCCCGGGTCCCGCAAGGCCCCCGCGCCCTCTCGCGCGCCTGGGCCTGACCCGCCTCGGCCTACGGAAGACGGGAGAGGTGGGGGCGGGGAGCCCGGCGAACCGAGCGGCGCCGGGGCGCCGGCGCCCTCGGGCCCGGGGCGCGGCGGGGGGGGGACGCGAGTGCCCGCCCCGTGCCCTCCGACCCGGCTCCGGGCGCCGGGTGACATTCGCCCGCTGGCCGAACATGGTTGGTGCAAAGCCGCGGCGGCCGCCACTTCCTTTCCGCCTCGCCGGTAGGGCTCGCCCACCGAGTGAAGCCGGCGGCGGCCAATCGCGGCGCCCGCCTGCTCCCAGTGGCACGGTCTGGGGGCCAGCGCCCGCCAGGGCTGGGGAAGCGTTCCAAGTTCCAAGGGTCGCGGGTGTAACTCATGCCCCTCCCAGCACGCGCCAGCGTCTCTCCTTGGCCCCCGGTCTGGGTGCGTTTGCCACCGTCTCCTCCTTGTTCCCTAAGAAGCGGGGGAGGGGAAGGAGGCTGGCAGCCTGGGCCGGGCGCCAGGGCCGTGGTCGGGCACCAGGTGAAACGCCCGGGTCAGTCTGTGTAGGCCGGACCCTTGGCGATCGGCTGCGGATGTGATCCCGGGGACTGGCAGCCGAGGTAGCTCAGAAGAGCGAGGTGGCTTTCGCTCGTTTCTAACCCGCTACTGTCTGAAACTTGGGGACATATTACCCGCCCCCTCCCTCTTCAACCACCTCCCTCCGGTTGCTCCTTGTCCTTGGTTATGGAAGGAGAAAACTCAGTTCTAAATGAGGAAAAGTGGTGCTGGCATTTCGTCTTCAGCCACCGGCCTCCCTATGGCTGTGACTCGTCTGCTTTTGATGAATGGCCAGGAGGGATGGAGGATCGTTAGATTTCCTGTTGTGGATTTTCAGGAATCACCGAGACTGCTGTCAAGCCTGCAGTCAGTTACTAGTTTTCCTCTCTCCTGTATGTTCTCTTCGAGCAGTTCAGTTTTTGGTGCTTAAGGGCAGGTGCACAAGGGGGTCTGGGGTTAGACCAGGCAGTGGATAGCCTTGATGCCAGGCAGATGCAGTTATCCCCACCAGGCCCAGAGGGGGACGGTTTAACTTCACCGCGCACAAAGATTCAGGATTCTCTGATTTCCCCAACTTTCCTTTATTCTTCTTTTAGGGGAGAAGGGGCAAAATAGAAACCTAAAAAAGCCTGGGAAAAGGAGCCTTTTCTGAGGAAACTTCAGCAGATGGAGTATTTAAGACTTGAACTGGGCTCTCTAGGGGGAACGTTGGAACATCTATTGATTGATGTGTCAAAGTCCGGAATTTCACTGTAATTAGTGAACGATTATAACTTGTAACTTTGTTGTGTAAGAAATTACATTTTGGTCTCTTAGATCCTAGAGTTCTTGTCTGTTACGATTTATAACTGCTTGTTAAAATTAAACATTTACATATTTCATTCTCAGTGAGTTGTCATTTTTTTTGTTAGAGAAAGTTCCAGTTATTTCGGATTTACTTACCTGTAAAAATGTCATCATAATCAAAAGCAAGGATTTGTAGTCAAACTGGAAGCAAATTATGGCAAACACATGCGCGCCATGAAGTTCTGACAGCCCTATGAACAATGGTCCCACCTTTATCCCACTTTCTGAAACACTTTATTAGGCAAATAGCATACCAGAGTGAAAGATGTTTAAAGTTACTGGAAAAATAGAAACTTTGGATACTCCACATTTGATGTGCATCAATTTTCTCATGTTACCAACGATGTTATATTTTTATTCTTAACCTCATCTCGTACAAAACTCTGTTGTTTTTAGAGCATTTTCTCATAATATGCTTTTATAGTGAAAAACCACTGTACTCTATCTAAATTGAGTATCTGGGTTATAGTTCCCTTATCTGCCTTATACCAAAAAGGGCTTAATGCAGACAAGATAATTTAGGTAGACACTCAATAAATATCCTTAGCACATCTATTAAAAGCCAGACACAGTGCTAGCCACTGTGTACTCAACTGACAGCGAGAAAGACAGTATCTTTACGCTAGGTTGTGTTCTGGTTAGTGAGCTGACCATTAACCACAAAAAAATACATACAGTTACTACCTTTTGGGGTTAGCTGTAAGGAGGGTAGTAATAATTCTTAACTGTCTCATAGTGTTGCTTTCATGAACAATTGAGATACTGTATATGAAAGAACATTGCATAAATTATGGCAGTCTACAAATGTGTAAGGCATTAACTTTCAAAATTCTATCAGATTATTCTTAATGTAAAAGGGCCAGATAATCATGACTGGATTAGACACTGTCTTTCTCATGGAATTTCCAGCAAGGAGGGATTTTACTTCTGAGCGTATATAAATAATGATAAAAGATTAAACATGGAATAACTGTTTTATGTAAAGTATCAAAAATATTTAACAGTGAAATCCGATATTGTCAGTGAATTTCTTCCTTTCAGAAGGAAAGTTAGGTGGTATCCATGGAGACCAAATGATATGGAAATAATAGTGATTGGACCAATGTATTTTCCCTCTTTATATCAGATAAGAAAATCTTCCCAAGCCTCTCTGTGCTTTAGTCTGAATCTTCTTCACTCTCCTGTCAGCTTCTTCATTATCTGTCATTGCAGGTGTGCACTGGGCTGATGTTAGTATTTTGCTTTTACCATCTTTTTTTTTTTTTTGGAGACAGCGTCTTGCTCTGTCGCCCAGACGAGAGTGCAGTGGCACAATTTCAGCTCACTGCAGAACTCTGCTTCCAGGTTCAAGCAATTCCTGTGCCTCAGCTTCCTGAGTAGTTGGGATTACAGGCGTGTGTTACCATGCCTGGCTAATTTTTGTATTTTTAGTAGAGACAGTGTTTCAGCATGCTGGCCAGGCTTGTTTCGAACTCCTGACCTCAGGTGATCTGCCCACTTCAGCTTCCTGAAGTGCTGGGATTATAAGCATAAGCCACCGCACTGGCCTGCTTTACCATCTTGGCTCATGTGCATTTATTGAATGCTTACTGTGTGCCCAACACTGTATATGTGACAACATACATGAAAGTAAATATAACTGATAGTATATATTTATAACCTATATTAAAATACATAATATATGCAAATAAACGAAACTGGTGAAATGTCAGTTATTATTAGTAAAAATTAGTTCTTCTTTTCATCTGTATGGGACATGATGTTCCTTCCTGCACAGGCATAGGAGGTCAGGACCTTCTCTCTCTGCCTGCCCCGTTGGCCCCCTGTGTTTGGCCTGAGTGCAATCAGTGGTCGGTGCACGATGCCAGCTTAGTGCATAGTGTGCTGAATTGAGGAGTGGCTCTGGTGGCGGGAGTGACTGATGGAAAAGTGGGTGAGGAGGTTCCATCAAACTTTATCACCAAAGAACAAAGAATGATGAATAACATATAGGGTCCAGATTTGAACATGAAGCCAGTATTTTTTATAGAGTACCAAGGAAAACACACAAGCAGGAAACCCAGCTCACAGGTCCCCTTTATCCCTGGGACTCCATCTGGGACTCTTTGGATTCAGAACAAGCAGCAGGCCTGAAGTCTTGGCATTGACCTTCAAAGATCTCCTAAAAATAATGTTTCCCCTCAGAAGCTCCATCTTACGACAAACTGTCTCTGAAACAAATTGTGTTTATTTAAGAAGACTTCATGTACCCTTTTTCTTTTATCAGAGTTAAAGTGTCACTCTGTCGACCAGGCTGGAGTGCAGTGGTTCGATCATAGCTCACTACAGGCTCAAACTCCTGGGCACAAGTGATCCTCCTGCCTCAGTCTCCTGAGTAGCTGGGACAACAGGCATGTGCCACCCCAAAGCCCGACATACATTTTTGTGTAGAGACGGGGTCTCGCTGTGTTGCCCAGACTGGTCTCAAACCCTTGGCCTCAAATGATCCTCCCTCCTCAGCATCCCAAAGTGCTGGGATTACAGGCATGAGCCACTGCACTTGGCCCTTGTGCCCATTTTTATTCCTCAGAAACACATATGACTTCCAGTCAGAACTCCTGACTGCCTTGAGAAAACGGGTATCATCAAATCTAGTTGATCTTGTTTAGCCAAATGTAGAGACCCGTGGTGTGTTGGACAGGCTGGCCAGCTCTGTGTAGAGAAACTCACCATCCCGTGAGGCTTTCTGAGGCACTGAGACTAGCCGGGGCCATCCATCAATGAGCTCTGCTTGGGGATCCAGGGACCCCAAGCAATTATTTTAAATGAATAATTGATTTTTGTTAAACATAGTAACACATGCAATAGTTTTCTTAAATGCAGACATTGTGTTATTATTTCATTTGTTTATTAAATATTTGTTGACAGCCAGCAGTGTACAAGGCTCTGTGGTGGAAGGTGCATGAACTCAGATGCCTAGAGTGGCCTTTTAGTAATCCAATCACTTCCCCCTTTGGAAGTTTTCACTCTGTAAAACGTGGCTGGATAGTTCTGTCTTCCTTAGGAGACAACCTATGTGTATAATGAAAATCGCCCGGGGAGGGGACTTTTAGAAATTACACAGGACCCTTTAGATTTGAGATTATCTATAGCCCCCTTTCCCCTCCTTCCCCTTCCTGCCCTGAATAACGAGCCTCTTATTCCCCATTGGATCCCTGTTCCCTAGTCTCCATCAGGTGTGTGGCCAGAGCAAAAATGGAAAGCCACTGAATCAAGGGTCTCTTCCCAGGGCCAAATAGTTGATCTCTTCCTTGGCTCAGATGAAACCTCTTTCCACATTTTAAAGAGCTCTTTGGACAGGGGCCTGTGGTCACTGTGTTGGCTCTGCCCACTTGACCTTGCTTGCCCTACAGAAATGGGATTCATGTTAAGTTTGTGATACATTGAATTTTCCTTTTTTTTTCTTTTTTGAGACAGAGTCTTTTTTTTTTTTTTTTTTTTTTTTTTTTTTTTTTTTT